>NC_046659.1:87765408-87841712 GCF_010883055.1 Belonocnema kinseyi | reverse complement strand
AAAGTATTTTTGTATGCCTAAATTGTATATTTCTATATATATATATATAGAAATATACAATTTAGGCATACAAAAATACTTTTAAAAATATGGTTTGTGCGTTCTAAATTTTCTAAAAACTATAAATACAGCTGTCTCGAAAACAACTTTTTTCCTATACACACACATACATACACACATAAATATATATATACAATCATATATATATAGCGAAAAATTACAATTCTTATTTAATCCTGATGATTAAGGCCTCTCTTGATTCTTTCAAAGATTCACTACAATTCTGTTGGGTGGGTTTTATTAAAGTAATTTATTCTGAAATCATACAGTTATTGTTATAAACAATGATAGTTTAAATTATAATAACACAACCCAAATACACTTTTAGAGAATCCTTCAAAAAATAAAATGAGTCCCTAAACATTAGGATTAAATAAGAATTTTAACCATTGCCTAAAGAGAAAGAAAAAACTAAAACACTTAATAACTACGGAAAAATAAATAATTTCATACTAAACGATTTTGTCTAAAGTAAGCTTAGAAGCCTCCTTCAAGTTTTGCAGAAATTAATAATAAATTTAAAATAATGCATAACAAAATTTAAATAATATTTTAAAAATTCTAAAAAAAAGTTAAAAAATGTATTCTTTTGTAAATTTTTACGTAAGCACAAGAGTGCTGTTTGTTCGTCAGATTATAAAATTTGTGTGTCATCGAATTTGGGGAGACGAATAATATACTCTGCCAAATTGAACTCGAAAACAATATTTTTCACTATTTTTTAAGATTTTTACGTCCACTCTAAATATTTTTCAAATCACTTTAAAAATTAATATTCCACTCGGTAACACCGCGACTCTTTTATCGGTTATGTTTTCCGTTATGTATATTCGGATTTTAAAGGTCGTCGAAATTGAAGTCAAAATTGATCCCAGAAAGAATTATTGCTTGGAAGTTATCAATAATTCCTTCCTAAAATGTGTCTTTTAACACATTTTTATAAAGTAAAAGTACTCATCTGTAGATAGAATTGTGTAATAAATAATATTATTTTAACATATTAATTTTTATTTTATAGTTGAGTATATTATAACACCTTCTAAGGGATTATACAAATATTTTAACACATGTTTAGAAAATAAATCACTTTAAAATCGGTAATATGCTTTTCGCTCCCGTGTTTCATAGGTAGGCACCGGCTGAGGGCCCTTCCACTGCACGGACTGTGGATCTATCCTCTTCTATTACGCCCTCTCAAGCAATGTCCAACCCTACTTCCTTCACCCTTCCTAGTTCAGCAAGCATAATAAGGCGCGTTTTTTTAGTGGTATTCCTAGTAGGCCTAATCCACGTGTCAATACTATACAATACTATATTATGAAATACTAGACAATGTTAAAGTAATTCAAATAAGAATTTTGTCCATATAAATCTTTACTTTTACTTTAGTTACTAGTTTTTAAGAATTGTGAAAATTATCCTTTTAAATTTTTAATTATTAATTATACTTTTACTTTTTGAGTCCACCAAAACAACGCGATACTAATTCAACAAAAGTCAATCTCGAAAGTTCTTTGGACTGATACATTTTAATTTGTTTTAAAACAAATGAATGCGTGCGTTTCGATTCACAGTTCTGAAATTTATTAGGTAAATGTAAACAGTTAGATTTAATCTGGGTTTGAAGTTGAATCTCTTTCGAAACTTCAGTGGAATGGAACACATTTCGACAATTTCAACATTTCAAAAACACACGACAGTGTATCTCCAAAGAAAAGGGCGGTGTTGAGAAGGGCGGGGGAGAAAAGGGCTGGACAGTGGTGAACTTACTTACGTAGTCCGTGCAATGGAAGGGGACGTTCGCTCCCCTCAGCCGGTGGCTGCCTGTGAAGGTCGGGAGCGAAAAGTCAATCTCCCTTTAAAATGTATACAAATCCGCTTATATTATAACGGAAAACGCAGTAAAATTAATTGTATGTTTTAAATTTATATACACTACAAATATGATTCTTGATATCTGAAATTGGTATTTTATTTTTATTTGGAGTGTAAAATGTTGAGAAAAAAATACTGAAGTTGATTTCTAAGTCCCATTTAAAAAAAAAACATAGACCAAATTTCGCACAATTTTGTGCACGACCCATAAAAAATAATAATTTTTTTGAAACTTGCCAAAAATTTTGAGATTTTCTTGGAATTTTAAAAAATACCCTAAAAACCTTTAAAATTTAATAAAAATGTATTAAATTACAGTTTTTCCCTGACCCGCGCCCACCCTGTTTTAATATAAATTCAAGATCTGTAAATTAAATTATCTGATGAACGCGTTTGCTACTAAAAGATCCTCCTTTGCCCCTTCCTCTTGTTTGTCTCATTTAATAACTTTCAATTTAATGCACTGACTATTAATGAAGTTCTTAATAAATCATATCCCGTGGTCCAATCAATGAGTAAATACTGCCTGTTGTGTCTCGTTGAGACTAAAACCGAGACTAAAACCAAAACATCAAAATGAAAGATTTTCTTTTAACACTATAATAAGAACAAATTATTTCAAGATTGAAGTCTCCTTTAATGTTCTAAATAATACTTTTATTTGTGATAAATTAGATCCTAAACCACTAAAATTATCTTTATAGTAAACGTTCACAACACAGAATAAAAATTCAATTTTCGCAGCGATTTTTTCGGTGAATTTTAGATTATCTTTTAAAATATTTCGAAAGTTATTTTGAATAGAAACAAACAATTATTCATTTACACTAATTACATACGCGGAAATATGCACGAAATATTACTTACTCTGAACACTGAGTTTCCATTTAATGGCAAAACAATTTCACAATGTGCTCAGTTGTTCGCTAATTAGAAAAGTAATTGACTTTGAATAAATTATTACAACAAAATACATATGATGAAATTAAGTGGTAAAATTCAAAAAGCCACTTTATACTCTCAGGGGAAATTTAAATTTGATTAAACTTTGATCTGAATTATTTATTACATTCTCCTTGACATTTAAAGTCTTTATTTCTCTGAAAAGTCTCTCTGCAAGTGACACTTGATTGAGTATCTTCAATCGCTTTTTTATTAAAGCGTATACAATCGCTCGCAGCAAAATATTCTCCCTCCACTTATTGGAATGAATTCAAGTATATATTTTTTGCTCAATACCCATCGTCTGGAAAAATAGCTGAGGAAGCTAAAAGATCGATTGAGAGTTTGGGTGAAAGGAGGATGGTGTACATGCAGAAAGTAGCGATTCGTTAAAAGTCGATAAGGGTCGCGTTGGCTGTGTGGGTGGTAAAGGACGTGGACCGATAGTAAAAAAGTAAAATGTCTCGGCATCGGCATTTAAAGGTATTTATCCTAATTCTAATTGCTGGGGATCGTTTCCTAGTCTGTGGATCCACTCTTCTGTCCTCGGCATTTGTTCGAGAAGAGTGGTCGCAATCGTTTATTCAATATCCTTGGAAATTGCGAGTCAGCATTCCCTTGAGACAAACCGCACTCGGAAATAATTGCATTGTTATTAATGAGCAGTAGCGGGCAAAAATGATTTTTTTTTTACTAAGAATGAGAAAGTTTGCATCATTTTAAAAGCGTGTAATTTTATACATAAATTGTTTTTAAAATTGAAGTAATATGCATTGCTCAAAAAAAAGTTAATGAGATTATTTCTATCGAGCTTTACTTCCTCGGTGAAGCCATAGTGAAGCCTCATATATTTTCTTAATTTCATTTATTTTGGACTTGAATTAAGTTTAATTTTTATAATTACTTGATAGTTCACACTAAATCTAAACTTATCACTTTAAACTTCAACATAATGATCGAAGAATCCAGTATTCTTTTGTTCCTTTATAATTTATATCGATACAGATGTTCGTATCAATTAAATACCATTGCAAAAAAAAAGATACATTTAAATTTAGAGCTGACAAGTTTTAATCTATCAGTTTATGAAATTTTAATGCTGTAATTATTTTAATTAATTTTAGCAAACGTTAATTTCTGCCAGCGAATCTTCCAATCTTTAATCGCTAACAATATTGTCTGCATAATTTTTCTTTTGCAGCATAGATTTATAAGATTTGAGTTCATCGAACAATTTTTCCAATAAAAAATAATATTTGTTAGAAAGAATAATTAAAATGATTAGGGAATTCCAATGTTATTGGCAAAGTCACTCTTGCCCTGCAGGTCGGTTCTGCCTCGCTCTACCGTACTTCTGAAAAGGTCAAACAAGTATATTGACTAGATATTTGACCTAAGGATTTCTTTTGTATTCCAATGAAAAGTGCCTAAAGGAATATAGGCACAGATTAATAAAAATTAAGTTATTAACATTTTAACGTTTTTTTACTACAGTTTTTTTTCAAAAACCTCGAAAAATATTAAATTGTGTTAAAAATGTATGTAAAAATATTAAACCTAATTCGAGCAATGTTTTTTATATTTGAGATGTTTCATTTAAAGAAAAAGCGTTAGTAAGAAAAAAAGGCCTTTGAACGAGATCTACAACTTTTACACATAATATTTTTCGGAATAAAAAAATCAATTTTTATTCAAATAAAAAAGGGTAATAATAAATTCTTATTAAGCGACGCACAAACCCTTTTAGGATTTTTAACTGGCATGTGAAAGAAACCTTAAGGCCAAGTATCATGTCAATATTTTTGGGTGATCTTTTCGGAAATATATCCTTTTATAAATAATGTCTAACAGAAAATAAAAGGATCCTTTACCAAATGTTCAGAAAATGGCTTTTAGTCAAAAGGACTAATTATAATGTTTTTATAATTTTAAACTTGCAGATCACTGATTCAAAAGAAAAATATCAAAGAAGTGGGTATTGTTCACTCAAAAAATTCCAATTTTTACATGTAGGCATTTTAAAAAAATCGTCAGTTATCGAAATGTTATCGTTTTAAAAAACCTTTTCTTAGATTTGGCCGGCCTCCAATTTTGTAGACCAGACTCACTGAAACAAAAGTATTGCACCCATCCCAGCTTGACCGATTCATGATTTTACGTATGTACACTGAAAAAAAGATTACTTGTAACAAGTGAATTTTACTTCGTTAAAGTAAGTGAAACTCCTGTTTATTTTTATAGAAAATATTTATTCGAGGCTAATAAATAGAAGCGCTTCGACGAAAAAAATTTATTCATTTCAGCCAAAGAAATTTTAATATGATTAAGTTAACATTGTTAGATTCAAAAGTACGATCTATTGGATGGAGGGAATATTTCTCTGAAAGGAAGAAATATTAATTGAAGACAAAAAATATATATTTTAAACTAAATGAATGATTGATTGTTCCAAATGAATGTGTGGAGTCGGTCGGGCCCCGATCGGGAAAAATGTGGGCCCGACAGGATAATCTCTTTAGCACCAGACCGTAAATGAAACGCCCGACCCGACCGAGATCAGATCTGGGCATCCAAAATGTGGTCCCGTACTGGCCCAGATATGGCCCCTTTAATTTTTTATTTCTATAATTAGTAAAATTTCAAAAGTTTTTATATCAATATTTTTTCAACTTTGCATTTTATAAAACTTCAATTTTTTAATATTCTACCATATATATTATTATACATAGTATCTCATTTTCAATATACTACAGTATATTATATGTTTGTATTGCTTGAATTCATCGATAAGAGTTCGCATTTTGAAGAAAACTATTATGTTTTGACAAACAATTCTCAAATTTAGAGCTATTACACACACACATAAATTAATTTGAATTATAAACGTTTTTTAATCTTCTTAATATTCTTTTGTAATGATTTTTGTTTGACTAATGCACATGAGACACGTAGAGTGAGATTCAAAAAGCGAGGTAATGTTCGAGAAAATATAAAAAGCATTTAATTTATAATGTTACTAATCCGGAAATGCATACAATTGGTATACGGTGATCTCTATTTTCAGAATATTAGCAACAAAATATAAAGTTTTAAAAAGCTGGAAAACATTTTTTTATTCACATAAATAGTAAATGCGCTCAAAATGACGACGCTTTCTCGAATGCATTGCTGGAAATCTTCAGAAGCTAAAAAAGAATTGTGATGTTGATTCTAGCAAATTAAAGCTTACCTCATTTGCTTACCTCATATTTGCTTACTTCATTGCGGATATAAGAAATCTCACCAACAATTTTGTGGTTCCGAACTCGCAGTCTGCTATTTGTTTTGGGCATTTCAAGTTATATGAAAGAAAAACAACATTACGACGATAACAGAAAACTTGACATAATCTTGTCTAATCTAACCCGACCTGACGTGATTCTGACGCGAGCCACATGTGGAAAATCCAATCGGGCCCAGATCGGAACTTGGGAATAAGTTGGGCAATTTCTGCACGGGTACCCCTCATACAATTTTTAAATACAGTGAACCTCTTCTAAGTTCTATAGCGCCGATTACGGGGTTGACGGTGGGTGGAAACTAACTCATGATAGCCTGCCCCGCTTTTGTTTGTTCACGCCTGACTGCTCGTCTGAGTGACAACCGCAGATCCCGCGCACACCACGCATCCCTGTTACACCTACATGCGACGCAGCGTCCATTCCCGGAAGGGCTATAGAAGGTAGGGCTTTTGAATGGTTTCACTGTATTTAAAGCAAACAAATAACCCACTGATTTAAAAAAAATATTTCTTCGGTCCAAACAATGCGCGTGTGTAATAAAGTAGTTCGTACTTCAATTGTAGTACATATTTGCTTTAATTAATAACTGGATTCCGCAACATGGAAGTTTTAAGGTGGAAAGCCGTATTTAACGCCCTTACCATAAATGGCAAAGAAATATTTCTTTAAATCAAAAACACGATGTGCTTGAAGTTCTAAATTTTCAAAGAAACGAAATTTGTTACTGGTGACTTTGTAATCCAAAAAAAGTGCTAAATGTTTGTGGAAAAATATTTCGTTCATTTGAACGTTCGGAACTTCAGGTACATAAAACATGGATATTGAATTGAACAACATATTTCTTTAATCTAAAGAAGTATTCAATTGAAAAAAATTACGCGAAATTAACTAATGTTTCAATAAAAAAAATTACTTTGTTTGAATGCTTGTTCATTTGTTAGGAATAATTAAATTCTCTATTAGTAATCAATGAAATATTTCCTTCAACTAAAGAATTAGATATTTATCTAAACATAATATCATGTTGATTTAAATAAATGCTTCGTTGGTATCAATGCATGAACTCTTTGGAACAAATAAATATATTTTCAATTTAATTAATATTATTTTGTATTAAATCATTACTTCTATGATTTATATTGACATAAATACTTTATTTAAGTATGGAAAACTAATTGAATCAAATTCGTCCTAATCAATTCAAAGAATCTAACTCAATAAATCAAATAAATATTTCTTTGAACGACTAATGAGATTTCAACGCATCTATACCCTGTGAATCAAGGAAATCATTTCCTTGAATGTAAGAAATATTTATTTGAAACAAGAAAATATAGCCAAACAATTCATTTCTTTAGAGCGACAAAAGATATGTGTTTGGTTTAAATAAAAATTACTACTGTTGAAGAATACTTTCTTGACGCAAAGAAATAGGATTCAAGTAAATGCATTTACTTGGTTCAAAACATTCTTTTTTTAGTGTAGGATGTTTAACGATTGTTTTAACATCCCCTAAAAATTCAAGCTATTTCTAAAAACCGAACATATTATTATGGTTTAATTATTTTATTTCTTACATATTTTTAATTTACCACTGATTTTTTTTGTTATCAAACTATCAGGGGCCGAAATCACTTAAAATAATATTGAAAAACAGGGCGTAGTAGAGAAAGGCCTCACATTGATTTGAAGGGTTCTTTTAAGATCCTTTAAAGATACAAGCAAGGAAATCGACATTAAAAAAAAAAGCCACGGGACATGTTATATTAAACTACTCAGGTGGAAAGGCATTTTTAAATAAATGCGGGAAGTGTTCCCTGCCAGATAAGGTCTTTTTATTTATTTTGGTGTGGTTTTAACATCCCTTAAAGTTTTAAGCAAGGAAATTTCGGGAAGGTAATCTTTTCAGAATAAATAAGAGTAACATCGCCTGACAGGGGAAGTGTGTTAATCTATATTAAAGGTTTTCTCACCGCTTGAAGATTAAATGAAGGAAATCAACGTTCCTGAGATCTTAAACCACAGGACATTTTTCCATTAAATTTTTGGAAATGTCGATTTCCTTGATACATTTTGTACTGCGATCCGCAGCCGAGTCTGCTTCAGTTTTATGCTAATGCTACATACGTTGAGATATTTGGACTAAAAGCCATTTTTTGTATATTTGGCACCGGATTCCTTGAATTTATTGATATTATAAACAATCTGACATGTTGAAATCTTAGGAAACAATTAGTCAAAGTTAGCGCAGCACGCCTACAAGAAAGGGTTTCGTAGTCTATTAAGATGTTAATTAGGTCGTTCAAAGCTCCTCCTCCCATACTCTGCCTTTCGTACTTTCACTACGTTCACCCTTCGCTTTGCTTCCCTTCCCCAACTTCCTCATTCTACACTTCCCCCTCACCTCATCTTCCGAGCTAACACTTTCTTCCCCGACTGCACTTCCTCAACTCTCACTTTTCCATCCCAAATTATCCACACTACCCTACTCCCTCCCCCGGAATACTCCTTCTCTCATTTCCATTCACACCCTTCCTGCGAAAAAAATGCAACAGACGGACGGACACCCGACCAAAACTATCAGGGTTTCTATTCGGGGCTGCGAAACCCTAAAAATGATCGTCGATTTAACAAACACTCGAGCCCTCGTGGGACGCTCGGCAGAAGTGATGACTTCATATAATGTAAATTGAAGTGGTTTTTGTTTAAACTCTTTGAAAATAAAAAATATTTGAAATACAATTAATAATTAGATAACGCTTCAGTAATTACACACTGAACACATGTTGATATGAGCGCTTGCTGTTAGAAACTGCTAATACTGTCAGCTACTCAGTTTGAGTGTGAAAGCGAATGATGGAGAGAGAGAGAGAGAGAGAGAGGAGTGAGGGAGAGAAGTGGAAGAAGCGAAGGAGAGAGGGAGAGGCATAGAAAGAGTTAGTCAGTGAAAGAAGTGAAAGAGAGATAGAGAAAAGCAAGCGTTGCCCTGGAAGTGTCAGCCTCAAAGCGTCACCCTCCATGCGTCAACCAGTTCTACGAGTTCGCACCGTGCCATAAGTAGTTATCACTTCGAAAATTTTATATATTATAATCAACTTAAATTCAGACAAAGCGGTATTAAAGATAATTGGACAGATTTGTTTTTCTCAGAAATAATAATAATCCAAAGTTTTCCATGTAATATAGTTTTACTTGACTCATCTCGAGATGTACTTAAACATTGTGATATCGGGAAGAAAAAGCAGCATTATGGACTTAAGAAGTTTTGGAGAAAATAATCTCAGGTTCTTGTGAAATGAGGTGAAATGCGCGTATTCTGTCTCATGGCGGCTGGCGGGGTCGCGATAGACTCAGCGAAATGAGGAGGAACTCCCTCTCATCTTCCCAAGTGATTTGCCGCAATTACGGATTTTCGCTCTTCCTTTTCCTGCCCTCCGAACCTTACTTAAGCAGTAAAAGAACAAAGAGACTGTTGATAACGAGCTCCTTGAAAAACCGTAACGAATGTGAGGTCGCGCTACGTTATCTTTATCACCCCCGGAATACGTACAGTCGTACACACAATCGCTTCAGTTCGCCCGCAGGGATTTCTTTCAAAGACTGCCCTTGTCTCGAATTTATATCTTTGTTCTGTAGAAATTGATGCACATTAGGGCTTTATACGAACATTTGTATCGCTTGGAAGCAGGTCTAGAGAGTAATTCTACGCGAAAAGTGCAACAATTTAAAAATTTTAATTTTAAATTGTAGAATTTTAAAAGTTTGTCTCGAGAAAGTCTATTACAAAAGCTTTTTTTATAGAAAATTGTTCCGCCCCTCCAATTTGGAATGTTTCCCTAATCTATTCCAGATAATGATAAAAAATTTCCAAAATACAGGTCTGGGAATAACGTTCTTATTGACCATTTTTGGCACTTTTTTAAACGATGCAACTATTTTGCTACTATTTTTTAAAGAAATGACCCTAATTTCAAAAACATAAAAGATTTCAATCAATTTTATCTGATTTCAGAGCATTTAAAAGTTTTATACATTTTTGAATATATTATAAAGGATATTAAAAAATATAAGATAATTTACGCAGAGATTTTACAAGATCAAAATAATTTTATAGAATCTGTAAAGACTTCAAATGTTTTTAAAAATGTAGTGGCTTTAAAAGAATTTAAGAGACTTAAGAGTATTTTATAGCATTCCAAGAAATATCAAGATATTAAACAATTTTCAAAGGCATTTTAAAAGTTTATCAATGATATAAAAGATTTTAAGGAATTTTATGAAATTTTGAGTGAACTTTAGGGAGCAAATTGAATGGATTGAAATAACAAGGTACGTCTATGAATTTCTACGGCTTTCATTATAGAAAATATCGAGAGATTAAAAAAATTTGAAATAATTTCACAAGATTTAGAATAAATCGAAGACTTAAAGGAATTTTTATGGCATTTACAAAATTTCAAGGGATTTCAAGGAATTTTACTATATTTTAGATGTTTATAGATTTAAATAGATTTAAGTAGATTTAAACCGATTTCGAAGATTTTAAGGAATTTCAAAGGTTTCGAGTATTGTGAAAGATTTTAAGTGGGTATCAAGGGGCTCTGTCAGATTCTTTGACATTTCAAAGGATTTAAAAGAGTGTATCATTTCTTAAACAATTTTATGCTTATGCTGTAGTATTTAATGAGGGTTTTGATAACTCTTGAAATCTTTTAAAAGCTTCTAAGCATTTCATCATTTCTTCAGTTTTATGAAAGCTTATGAAATCCTATCAATTTTTACGGAACCCCACAATATGCCTGAAAATAATTTTAAATCCTGTAAGAAACTACACCATTTTTTAAATATATAATAATCATTTGAACAATTTTGAATGCCCATGAGGTCCCATACGTTTTCAGCCTTTAAAACAATGTTAAAATACTTCGAAAATTGGTAAAATCATTTTAAATTCTTTGGGGTCTCTAGAAATCTCTTGAAATCGTTTGAAACCTTTTGAAACCATTAGAAATTTTGTAATATTACATGAAATATTTTGTAAACCATTGAAAACTTAAAAAGTCATTCAAATCTATCTAAACCTTTTAACGTCTTCTGAAATTAGTTGAAGTTCATAAAAATCCTCTGAAATCTCTTAACATACTTTCATTGACCCTGAAATCACAAAAGATTCTTGGATATCCGTTGAAATCTTCTTAAATAATCTGAAATTCTTCGAAAATCTGTCAAATTCTTTGAATTCCTTATATTTAAAAAATACTTTGCAATTCCTAAAAACTCTTTGAAATACATATATATTTTTATTTTCTCAAAATATCTTTATATCTTCTTAAATCGGTTGAAATTCATCAATTTTTTATTTGAAAATCTTTCAAATCTTTTACAATCCTTAACAGTCTCTTATAAAAGATTTAAAGTAGATAATGTAAGATATATATTTTCTTGAACAATTAAATATTTAGCCATCATAACGATCACAAATAAAATTAACAGTTCTACTGCGCTTCATTCCATACAATATGGAAGCAAGATATTTTTATAAATTTTGAATTTTAGTAATAAAATTTGAAAAAAGTTGACCTCCTGCAGCGCTTAATAAAATTGTATGTAATCCTCTATGATATTTACTATTGTGTCGAGTTTGTTAATATTTTATCACGTGCAGCAGAAAGGTATGTTTGTTTATTTTATTACAAGAAATCAAGCAGTGAAAAATATATTTGATTGCATATAGAGAACAAGTGAAACCTGATTATTTATATCGTCTCACCTGAACTTGATTCTATTTTGTATGGAGCAATCAAGTTATAAACAAATTAGAAGTTAGAATAAATGGAGCAATTTCGAATTATACAAAACTCAATCAAGGTTTCAAGAACCAATGAGTGTGAGATTTTGAAAACATTTCGTTAAACCACTTTTTTTTAAATAGCTTATTACTACAAAATTAATCATATTTTATGAATACATGAGAGTGGATTTGATGAATGTTCATGACCTTAGCAAGGTTCTTACAAATATGCCACTTAAAACGGAAGTGCGATCTCATTAGGGTCAAGTTTTCCACCGTGCATTTTAAAAACTCTTCCTACTCTCTCATTTAAAACACATTTTAATATACCTAATTGCATGGAAAAAACTTTTTTATTTTGGATAGACTGTAGTTAAAAATTCAAAGGAGCTTTCAAGAGCTTTACAAAATATCAAAGGGGTTTACAAGATTTTCAGGATTTGAAATATATTGGAGTATTTTTAATATATTTTAATAATTTTTAGAAATTCCAAAGATTTCTAAATGTTGTAGGTTATTTTTAAAATTCCAAGTAATTTCAAAGAACTTTAAAGAATGTTAAGGGATTTCATAACATTTCAAAGGATGTAAAAGATGTTAGGGGCTTAAAAAGTTTCCAAGGAATTTTCAATTGCTGTCAATAATTTGAAGGGAATTCGAAGATTTTAAAATATTTTAGGGCGTTTGAAACGCTCTAGGCATTTTAATCAATTTTCCTGGCTTTTAGAACATTTCATCAGATATTCAATTGAATTTCAGGAAATTTTGTAATATTTCAATGGATTTCAAAGAAATAATTCACAAGAAATCAAAAATAATATAAAAGTAAAATATTTTGAAATATTTTACGCTATTCATTTAAATTCATTCAGAATTCGCCTTGAATTAATATTTATTTATACTAAATTGTTTCACATTCTTCGGAATTCTCTTGAATTTTTTTAATTCACTTAAATTCTTCTGAATTCACTCAATTCCACTCAATTCAATGGATCTAATTTTTTTTAATTTCTGTTTTATGCACCCTATATTCTTTTGAAATCATCCTGAATTCTTAGGTATATCATCGGATTCTTTTGAAATCACCGGAAATTCGGAATTCTCCAAGTAAGATTTTTTTTCTCGAAATAAGAATATTTCAACTGTGAAACTTTAACAAGAACATGCTATAACTGGATTTTCATTCACTTGTGTCGAATTTTTTGTTTGAAATGAAAAAAACATCGAATTGGCGCACTTTGACGATCGGCGTTTTTCTATGAAAAGAAAATTAGTCACATTACATTTTAATCTACGTCAGTCACTTTTAGCGCTAGAAATTAGTTACTTCTGGTCACTGCTGTGGCAGCCCAGCGAATTATAAATACCAAATTTGAATTGTTTTATTAAATGAAAAAAAGTAACATTAAAAACGTCACAAAATCGAAATATATTGCCAGGGAAAATAAAAAATTAGTTTGGGAAAAATCAGGGAATTTGGAAATTGAAGTTTTGCGATCACCCTGCTTCTATCATTTTAGCAAGCCTCAATTGTGTTTTCTTTGCTGAATTTAAGACATTTTTTACTTTTCGTATGAATTTTCAAGAAAACAGGTTGAACTTTATAGAGACGACTTGATCAGTTAAGAGGATGAGAGAACTTGAAAGAAAGTTGGATGGTAGTGTGTGTTTGCAAAGAAGTTAAGGTTACTTTCAGGCAAGCATGTGAAACTAGAGTGCATAGATAAAGTTCGGCAAGGTTGATTAGTTCATCAATCAACGACGAAGTGTTTATTTCTTCGACATCTGATCAATTACTGACTAATCCAGTCTCGAGCCACCCTTCGGTTCTCTATGCCAATCAGAATACGAAATCTGCAGTTTTGAGGCAATGTGGGGTCATTGATTGATCGTTGCATGGAAGCCAGCAAACTTCTTTATTTCCTTAAATTAATCGTTTCAGAGATTGAGCTACTTTGTATACTGGGAGGATTCTAAGAATTTTGAGATTTTTATCTTTCGATAAAAAGTGAAGAATTATCTGGAATCGATTTTCAGGCTTCCAGAAAGTTTGGAACAAAAACAAGCCCTCCATGAGTTAATTGTTCGCAGTGTTCCATCGGTGTCTCTCAGAGACTTCACGATCTTTTTCCTGTTCCTCTCTTTCTCCTTTTTTCGAAAGAATTACTCTTTTCCCCTGTTTTTATGAAACTTTTCCTTTTTCACGGTTTGGTTGCTTAAACTCCAACTGAATTAGCAATGACCAAAAAAAATCCAACTATTTTTCGTTGGAAGTTAATTCTTTCCAAATGAAAAGTCAGACTATTATATTGTTTGTTCACAATTCCTCTGTTTTGGTTAAAAATTTTACTATTTTGGTTGAAAACTTTAATATTTAACATCACAAGTAGTGTTAGCCAGGTCTTCACGGGTCGATCAAAGTTTACAGGTTGTCCTTGCAAACATTGAGCTCCACATGAGTACCTGTCAAACCTTGTGAGTGATGTACGATAATTTTATTCGAAATCAGCATGTTATGACACTATAGGGCCATTTGAGAAGTGAGTCCTGATGTTTATAATATCTATGGCGCGAAATTTGAAAATGGTGTGGTCTAGTAATATGTTAGTCTTGATGCGTTTGGAATTACGTAATAATCTGTCAGAAACTAATACGGTTCGGTAAATACCTATTTAACGCTCACTTTTTGGGGGGCGTTATAGGTTCATAGCAAGGTGGTTTCGAATAAAATTATTATTTGCTTGATAATTCCACTATTTTATAAAAACGTCAGCTTTATTGGTTAAACATTCAAATAACTGGTTAAAAGTTTAATTGTGATGTTAAAAATTATGTTTATCAGTTAAAGATTAAAGTATTTTGTTGAAAACCCATTTTTATTTTCGTTGAAAATTTCGTTATCTGTAAACTGAAAATATAATTACTCTGTTCGGTTAAAAATTGCTAGTTTCCAGTTAAAAATTCAACTGTATGATTCAGATTTATTCTTTCTTGATTGAAAATAAACTTTCTTGTTGAAAATTCATCTTTTCTGGTTTAAAAGTCTACTTTTTTCTAAAACATTCGACTTTTTAGTTTTAAAACTTAAAACCTTTGTTGAAAAGTCGCCTTTTTGTAATAGAAAATAATCTTGTTTGTTGCAAATACATCTTCTTGGTTAATGATGCTGGTTTTTTAAAAATTCATTTTAAGAAATTGAAAATTCAACCACTTAATTGAAATTGCACATTGTTTTGCTTTAATTCTAACCTTCGTAGTACGAAAATTGGACTTTCTACTGAAATTCCTCAGTTTTGCTTGAAAGTTCAACTATTTTTTTGTGAATACGACTGATTGATTAATAATAAATTTTTCTGCTTAAAAATGTCTAGTTGGTTAAAAAATTTCCTTAATTCATTTATTTGCTTGAAAACTCAACTAATTTGTTAGAAATTTGAGTCTTTTGGTTGAAAATTTAACTGTTTTATTAAAAATTCGTCTTTTTAATAGAAAATTCGTCCGTTTTTATTGAAGATTCATCTTTCTTTGGAAGAAAATTGCTTGGTTGAAAATTCAACTGTCTTCTAAAAAGTTTGCCTTTTTTTATTTAAAGACTCAACAAATTGGTAGGAAATTGAACAATATTGTTAAAAACGCAATATACATATTTAGTCTTAAAATCATAAGCGTTTCATATTGATTTCTATGTGGTATCTATACATTAATTTTATTTAAAATAATTTATTCCCCATTTTCGTACAAAATCACCCTATTTTCTCTGTTTTTAAAGTATTCGGGCTGCGAAGTCTGCTCTCAATTATAATTATAATAATTAATTTTTACAAAATTATGCTCGTGTAAATTTCTAACAAAAGCACTTTGCAGTCTTCTCGCATCCCTTGCGAACTTTCATTTCTTTTCAGCTCCTAGGTCAGAGAATAATTAAGACCTCTGCTAAATTAATCAAGCGCAACGCAGCTACTTCAATGCCTTTCGCAAAACATCTTATATAAATCAGGATTCATTTTCGCATCGAGTTATCTCTCCTTTTCCTACTTATCAAGCTTTACAGTCTTCTCACGTTTCTATTATTCTGGGAACTTGTATACGCGGATGGAATACAGGGAAAATAAAAAAAATTATAAGATCTATTGAGATTGACCATAGTAGTGGAGATACATCGCAGAAACAAAGAAAATATATTTACGCTCACTGTAGTGAAGTCTAATTTGTAGAAAGGGTCCATTTAATTTAAATTTGTAGTGTAGTGCATAAGTAGAGGAAACCGGCCTAAAGTAGATAGGAAAACATTAACAGAATTTAGCAGCATCAGTTTCCAAAAATAAATTAAGATTTTCATTTTGAAATTAACCTTACGTATTCAATTTCATATTCTTACAGAAAAAAGTATCACTAGATTAGTCAGTTAGCTATATTAAACATTTTTATCAGACCGAGCGAAGGGTAAGGTTTTCACAACTCTATCCATTATTAGATTGAATAATCTTTTCTGGTATTACCCCTCGGCATAGGAGAATACTTAATTCTCGATAATTAAAATTGATCATTATAGTATACTTACAACTAAAATCATTCTATTGAGTAAGTAGTGGTTTAAATTATCATTATTTTACAAAAACGTACGATTGGTACGAGATGTTTAATCCTCATACCATTTAACCTAACTTGTGATGACAGAAAAGTGCCAAATTTTTAAAAACATACCTTAGTCCTAAAAATGATATATCTTCCGAGTGACTACTAAACACAAATCAAATTTCTGAGTTTTGCAATCACTACAAATTCACACTACATTTTTGGATTGTTATTTAACAAAATTTTATTTGCCAATTTTGACTGCGATATTTCTAGCAGTTTTTCAAGTATATATATTGTTCGTTATCTATAGTTGGGAAATTTAATGTTATAAAAAAAGACATAAAATAATAATGAATAAGAAAGAAAAAATACTTAATATCAATGAATATTATTCATTAAACTTCAGAATTTGATTCTAATATATAAACATGCCACAAAAATGTTTCATTAAGGTAAAAAGTATGAATAATGAAGAAGCAAATTTTTTTTCAGATACAAAATAATTTTTTATCGCTCTCACACATTAATTTATTATGATATTTCAATGAAAGTTTGTCAAAAAACATAGTTACCTTGCTGAAAAGTTGAACTAAACAAAACAAAAATAATTAAATTTGTTGGCTAGTTTTCCAGTTGATTAAGATAATCCACTGTAAATCATTATCTATTGTAGGGTGGTTTCCCCTACAGATGACAGTAGGGGAAACTTACAAATAAAGCTAGGTTTGCTATAGGTCAGGGATTTCCTGAAGGTCAGTGAATGTCAGGGAAAACCTGAAAGTTTGAGGAAATCCTCGATGATTTTTCTGAAACGTTCACTCCCCCAACTCAAATCAACTCATGACACGAATATACATATAAATATAAATATATTTACATACACATAAATTCCCTTTTACTGGAAATTCTGTCATTAAAAAGAAAGTGAGCACACAGCGACGGAAATTAATTTCAGAGAATGAAATGAGTTTTAATGAAACCAGCGTGATGTACTAACGAATCTGCATACATTTCAATTAAAAAAAGTTTGTCTTATCATATCTGAAAACGTATTTTTTTGCGTAGTAAGAAGCTTTCATCTTTTATTCCTTTTTCTTTTTCAATGTATATTAGTGATGACTGCAAATTTCATCAGTGTCGAGAGCAGAAGAGTCTAAGGCTCAAAACTAGGTTACGAATCATTTCAACTTCCTAGAGTTATGTATACTTTCTTTAAAAAATAATAATTGTGTTATTTTGTCTCGTGTTCCACAGTGTCAAATTACAGAAATTATAATAAAAAAGTTGCATAATAATTAGTTGCCTAATTCTTCAAGATGTTATGTAATGCTGATTTGAATATTAGAAGACGTATTTCAGAACTGAAACATATCTTTCAACGTTACGAAGGTAAAACCTTAAAGCGTGTCTGGTAAAATTGGATTAAAGTCGCGAGGAACTTTGACGAGTTTCACATTGGGTGGAAAATTTATAGTCGCTGAAAAAGAAGATCCTTACTCTTTTAACTCGCATCGTGTATTTAAAAGAGCCTGTGTGATAAAAAATTTCAGAGGTTCGCATTAACCAGGACTGCATCATTTATGAATAACATATTAAGTAATAAAACAGAAAAATTGCATTCAAAGTATAATGTCATACCTTCACGCACGATGGCGAGGGAATATTTAGAAAAAATATCTGCAATCATCCTTATTTTATTTAATTATTTGGCCGCTTTCTGGAGCAGATATAAATTTTAATCTGAAACCTAAAACAAAATAGTCTTTCGCTCTAACGAACATGATATATTTTTGATGTACTAATTGACTAACGTGATTTTTTCTATTTTTGTTTCAGGTAAGTTCTTCCATCCAATCAGAATTAATGAGTGTCGAAATTATCGAGTGAGTAGTGAATTATACCATTGAGAATTATTTAAAATTAAATAATTTTAAATAGAAAATTTAGGAACTAAATCAACAAGACTTTATGTTACAGTAATCAAAGAAATTTCATGCTTATCATTAAAAAAATTAACCGACAATTCAAGATTGAATTCTTAAATTTTTTACATTTTCTAGAGCTGAGGTATTTGAATTTAAAATTTAACAATTTCAATGCGATTTTTTTAAGTTAAAAATTTTTTTTTAACGTTTAGAAATAAGATTGTCGAATTTTATACATTGAAGGGGGAACGATAGAAGGATTTATTTTTTGTGCTTTTATTCCAAATAAAATTTTATAGAAATTATAACAATTTTAAGTAAGATGCCGAATAAAGAAAAGGCCATAAAGTGTACCAATTTTTCGGTCTAAAAAAAAAGACAAATTTACTATATAATAGTACAAAAAGTACAAAAAGAAGCTCCATTGAGTTTTTTTTTATTCTTACAAGGGCTCACAGGATTCATGTCCCAAAAAAGTACTGCCGAATTAGGACTAAAATTTGTTAAGTGTAACATGAGCTCTAAATTGGAAAAGAAAAATGTTAGCTACCGTGCTTCCAGATAATATTATTTTACTTTTCAAGTGTTTATCTTAAAATCAAGATGCACAAGACATTATATTATGCCATCAGCTAACGACTGACATTGATTATTAATCTATTTTTTGGAGCGCAGGTCTCAAATTAAGGAAGAAATCGTCTCAATTCAGGACAATAATCAGAATTTATTTGAGATTTTTTTGGAAAAGTCTCAATCGAAACCCTTTTTGGCCAGATTTCTCTGAGTTAAAAAAAGGCCGAGATTATTTGCTTCAAAATATACCTAGATTATTTTTTATAAGGAAAGTGTGACGATATTTGTTTTCGAAATTCTTACAAGGGCTCATAGGATTTATGTCAAGAAAAAAACTCTTCCCAAGTAATGTGTTAATTATACTATTATAATTAATAAATTCCTTTGTTAACAAATTAATACATTATTAAATTTTACAAAGTAGTATATTTTTTGTTCTTAGTTAGAAACAATATCAGTTATTTCCGATGATTTTGGGTCACTGAATCCGAATCCAAAAACACACGTTAAATTTCTTAGACAATTTAGGACAAACGTGTTTTTGGCCAATTTTAAAAGAAACAACGAAGGAGACAAACTTTGGCAATAAACCAAATTTGAATTTATGCATTATTTTGCGAGTGGTTTTGCTGGAGCTATTTAAAGCAAGTTGCTGTTTCACCTGAAGCTTGTACTTTAAGGTGCTTATATTGGAAAACAATTGTTCGCCGCCTATTCTGAGTGAAAACAGGTTTTTGCTGTGCGCGCACTCGCCCACTACTCCTCATCACTCGGGTGAACCCACGCACATTAAAAACCTGTTATCCTTCAAGATAGGCAAGGGAAAGGTTTTATCATTATACTCATCTTGAAGCATAAGGTTTCACCTTCAATTCAAGCCCTATTAGAAGTCTACAGAACGTCAGGTTCGCGCTCTACGTCATTTAAAAAAATTGTGAAAAATGCTAATTTTCTTAAAATACTTCCCCATCCATTTTCTCTGAAGTGGTTAATTTTTTTTCATACAACTTTTTTCGTCTCCATTAGGCAACTCATCATCTAGAAATAAAATCCTCAGTTTTTAATTAAACTGAAAGTGAGATTTTATAGAACATTTTTGTCTCTTGAAAACTGTAGAAACCCTTATTGGTGTGGTCGGATGTGCATCCGTTCGTTTGTCGTACTTTTTTTCCAAGAAGGGACAGTGAGCGAAAATTATATGAGGGCGAGCAGGGAAAGTAAGGTGAAATGAAGGGAATGGTAGCAGGGGAAAGGAGGGGAAATTATGGGAGGCAAAATGAGGATTTCTGAAAAAGTGAAGGTGAGGGAAATTTAATCGAGGGAAAGGTGGTGGAAGGGTGGGAAAATGAAAGGAGGGGTAGTATGCCCGTAACGATAGAGGACGTGAGGGTAAATGTGGGAACAATGGGAATTGAGGAGAAATGTGAAGGAGTGGGGTTAGTGAGAAGAGGGGGAAGTAGATGAGGAAGAAGTTTAAGAAGGAAGGATAGTAGGGGAAATAGGAAGGGAAAGTACGGAAGAGGGAGGCTTGAACTTCTTAATTGACGTCTTAATAGGTTACGACACTCTTTTTTGTTGGCACACCCCGCCTACGTTGACTTTTTTGTATACGTTTATTTGGGACAAATTAAAAAAAAAGGACATGTTTATTTTCGTCGGGACAAACAAGCTGTGGTCGAAAAAAACCAGGAGAACCCCGGGAATTTCAAGTTTCCTGATCACTAGATATCCTGACTTTAGAATCCTTTAATAAAAAAAATACTTCTCATAACTCTAATCAGCTAAGTGAGATATAGGAAAATGACATAATCGCCCCTCTATGTAAAAACAGTATGATTTCATCCAATAAATTGTGCTTGTATGAATTCTGTGTACCGAGAAGCTTGAACACGTTCGCGCGTCGGTGGAGACAAAATGTGTGATCCACCCTCACCTCTCTTCGCACCCGCTATCAGCAGACAGCCGAGTTTATATGAGGGTATAACTAAGGTCGCGATCGCGATTTAAGGCGCGCCTGAGAAAAATACCAGCGATTTTCCAAATCCGCTTGGCAGCGGGTATAGCACGAAAATATTGGCAAATGGTGAAGACAACAAGAAGAACACGGGTGAGTGAAGTAATAAAAGGGGTGGAGGTGATGTGAGTTGAGAAAGAGGCAGCTCTAGAAGACGCTAGACGGAGAAGGAGAAGTAGAAGGAGAAGGAAAAAGAGAATAGAGGGAGTATGAGAAGAAGGACTTAAACATGGGTGGTGGAGGAGTTGCTTGGGTGGGAGGGGGTTAGCCGATCTACGCAGGGAATAGGAGTTTGAACTGGAGAGAATAAGCTTGGCGGGGGGGCCATGAGTTATCGCAGCAACTATCTGCTCAACTGGGCGGATTTATTTCTATAGGTACAATCTGCTGCAAAATAAAGTATTTTCAAAATAAGAGAGAAAGAAACGATGGAGCCGAGATATAGCCTCTATTTGTTTCATGGAGGACAGGGTTGCACGAATGTTCATCCTGGAAAAATGTCCTTATAGTGCGGTTTCTCCAAATTGATATACGCTTATAGGAACTTAAAGGCGTATACACTACAAAATTTGATAGACTTATAACAGCTAAATTGCAGTTTAAAATCCAAATGAAAGAAAACAGTAAGTGTGCCTGACCGGGAAATATGGAAAACCGGGAAACGGCCGGGAGAGCAGAATAGGGAATTCGCGAAAAAATCGTAATTCTCACTTGGAATAGAGAATTTTTTACATTAATTATATAGCGAAATTGACAAAAATTTGACTATTTTAGAGAGCCAATGTTACGAAAACAACAAATTTTGAAACTGTCGATAATATATATATATACATATATATATATATTTTTTTTTTCATAGAGACTAACCCGCGAGAGTATAAAAATATGAAATTAGGAGGTCATGGAATGTAGTTATGATGGATTTGAGTTTTACACGTTATTTGCGTGACACAGGGTCCATTATGTATTTCAGATTCGCATTCATATTCATTTACACGTTCGCCTATCATTTTTTAGAAAATTGCGCCACATGAAAATTTTGATGTTTTAAACGTCTTTGCTGTCATTTAACTCAAAAGCTAAGGTTCCTGGCAAGGGCAGGCCCAAAAGGGTTATATTTTTTTCGGCTTTTTTGGGTTTCGATTAGTTTATTTTTGGAAATAAAAGGTTATTACTAGGAGAGTTAATTGCCACAGCGACAAGATGGGCTTTTAAGGGAGTTTCTAAAAAAATGACGAAAAACTATGAAGCAATTCATATGAATTTCAGGAAAGAACCTTTCAATGACTCTCGTAGCCCACCGATTACGATCTTGACTGATATGCCGAAAGTTGCGAGTTCAAATCTCGCTCCTCAATTTTTACCAATTTAATCATTTTAATCAACAAAAAAACTCTTTTTTTATATTTGTCTCGTCTCTCACCTGTTCCGCATTTTTAAACTCCAAATTCCTATTTTTGTTTAATAACATAAGAACTAAAGGCTATTTCAAAATAAACAATTGAAATGATAAGTAATCAATTCGATAAAGATTGTTAATAAATGTGCTTTCAATTAAATAAAAATCAATTAAAAGCAGAATTGACATAAATTGAGGAAGTGAGACTTGAACTCGTGACCATATCTTATGAGTTAACTTTATCGGTGACGTTTAAAACATCAAAATTTTAAAGTCGGGCGAATTTTCTAAAAATGGATTCACTATATTTCTTAATAATTATGGCAGACCATTTTTTTGATAAATATAATTCTGAGTTGGAACAGAGAATGTTTCACATAGATCGTGAATTTCAGAAAATAATTTTCCTTCTGAATTAGAAGAAGGAAATTTAAAAAGCCCTGTTCGAAATCGAGGAACTGGAATTCTTACGACCAAAATTGATTTAGTGTACCAACTCAGAGCTATAATTGTTTTCGGAAGTTTCCACTTCCAAATCAAAATTCTTTCAAATATTTTTAAAGATTTAGAAATCTCCTTAAATCTTTTGAAATTATTGTAATCTTTTGAACTCTTTTAAATTCAATGGAAAAAATGAACAATTGAGCGGGAGATAACCGCAAAATGACCGGCAATCTGAAATCATTCGTCGGTTAGACACCGTGATAAATCTTTTAAGGTTGGAGTTCCATCTCCCTATAAATTAAAATTTGGTTACTAATTCCTTTTAAGAGCTGATGAGATTCTTATGTCTAACCAGTGAATCAAGCGCATAAAAGTCTTTCATGTTAGCTAGAAAAATTATTCTGTCGCGGAGGGAAGCATGGAGAATATTAAGTCCCGTATATTACAAGTTTTTGTGATAAAAAGTGTTGCGTTGGGGGTCACGAACTGAAGTACTCGCTTTTAGGTTGAATAAGAAACCGAAGATGAAAACGATTCTGCCCTTGTCGTTGAGGAAATACCGTCGATGGAAAACAGATAGGGAGAACTGGACGAGGGTGGGTTCCCGATAACATATTTTTCGACTTTCTCCCGCGGGTCTTTGCAGTTCGAAATCGGGATAAACCCCAAGTTACTTTTAAATCTTCCGGTGGAAATTGCCCCTGGCAGTATTCTGGCTTACTTTTGTAGAAAACTCTATCTATATTTTTATAAACGAAACATGAGTTTTTTGTATCTTTAGATTCGCAATGAAAAAAACGAATTTATATGTACAAAAGGTAATTAGAAGTTCTGATTAAATTCGAAGATAATTAGACCCTAATTAGCTTTTCTACTCATTTTTTCTAGTAATCTGGAGAAATACTATACGAATTTCATTATTGCGGAATCGATTGTGCACCGAGGATCTGCTTTAGAAAATCTATCTACCAGATAGGATTTTGATCTCCGTTAATCAGTTATTCACGCCGATTGAAGGAAAAACTATTTACGTAGAGACGTTCTCGGTTCAATCACTTAGAAGTAAAAACCTATCTATAGTTTTGGATTATCACTATTAAATGTAGATAAGACCTTTCTTCGACATGCGAAAGCTTGCTTACTTGGGGTATAAATATCAAATCTATTTACAGTTTTGCATATACATAATTAAAGTTAATAATTTGTTTGCATCCGTGAATAGAGCAGGTACGAATTTCTTAAGCGTGATAATTTTTTTTACCAAAAACAATCATGTATTGGAAGGTGTTTTTTCAGTTAAATGTGAAAAGAATTAACAGTGCCCGAAAAGAAAATCCAACTATTTTTGGTTAAAAGGTCATTCTTTTTAATTGAAAAGTCTACTATTATACTTTGGTTCAGAATTCGTCTCGTTTTGTTAAAAATTCGACTATTGACTTAAAATTTAATTATTTTGATTTAACTTTTCCATTTTTGGTTGAAAATTAATTTATTAACTGTAATTTTTTTTTGATATTTCATCTTTTTTAGCAGAAAATCAATCTGCTTAGGTAAAAAATAATGTTTGTGGTTGAAAATTTAACTATTCGGTTCTTTTGTTGAAAATTCATTTTTAGTGAAGTTTCCAAATTTTAGTTAATAGTTCGTCTATTTTGTTAAAAATTTGTCTTTTTTGTTGAAAAACTAACTTTCTTAACTGAAAATTAATTCTTTTAGCTGAAAAATGCAACCGTTTGTTTGCAAATTAATCTTTTTTGGTTGAACAATTTCATATTTTCTGGTCAGAAGTTCAACAGTTTTGTGGAACATTCAGCTTTTCAGCTTGAAGACTCAACAATTTGGTAGAAAATCAAATATTTGGTTAAAAACTAAACTATTTGTTAGAAAATGCATGTATTTTGTTAAAAATTCGTCATTCTAGATAAATAATTAATCTTATTTGGTTGAAAACTTTTTTTTCTGTAAAATTATTATTCTTTCTTTGAAAATTTATCCATTTGGTTCAGGACTGAACTATTTGGTTAAAAATTCGAATTTTTTCATTGAATTCAAATATGTGGTTGAAAGATAGTATGTTTTGGTGAAAATTGCTCTTTTTGTAGAAAAATAATATTATTGTTTGCTAATTCATCTTTTCAGGTAAAAAACTCAGCTATTTTTTTACAAGTTCAATTATTTTGTTGAAAATTCAACTTTTTGGCAAGGATGCAAGCACGGTTTTTCTAATATCTCTGTTCGACTCGCAATATAGATATAGACCTTTTCTTCGAAAGTAATGCAATATTTACATGGGTTTCTCATTGGCTTGTGGAGGTCTTGTTGTAGAAACTTTTTGCAAGAGAGGAAATACTGAAGACTTACTTGGATTTTGGTTGTCTTCTAAGAAAACGAATCTAAATTCAAATGAGGGTTGACATAGCTTCTTAACTTTTCCACATTCGGATTGCAGTTGCATCCTGCTCGTTATTTCCCCTTCTTGGGATCATTATGTCAATGTCACTCTTTGGAACAAGAGCTAAAACCGGGAAATCTTAATACTCCATCGATAAGAAACGAGCTAACGTGAAGCTCGCATCAGCGTATTCTCGACAGCCGATAGATAGGCACGTTAACTCCTAAGTAGGTAGATAGTTGAGTAGGTGGTTATCTCTGGCGAGGTGTCTTCCTAATGCAAATAGTCACCGACAAGCCATAGACGATAGATGAAGGCAAACGAGGACAACTTACTGCAGGTTTTTTTGGGATAAATTAAATTTGACATCAGAAGGATGCGGTGATCTTTTTCTTCCGCCAAATATCATCTTGACGTCATGACATCGAAAAACAGTTGAAATCAAGATTTAGTGAGTTAGAGCATAAGCTACATGCACTACTTTTCATAATTAAATATATTCATAAGAGCCTAATGCCAATATAAAAATTCTTCACGGCAATTCACGTCCTTAATTTTGTGCTTAATTTATTTTAGTAGAAAATTATTACTTTTCTTAAAAATTCCTCACTTTGACTGCCATAAGCTTTGCTGATGAATAAAGAATAATTCAAAACAAAAATTTGAAACTTCACAGCCCAAAAGGCACTCAAAAAAGGAGAAACAGGGTTATTTTTCACAAAATAGACGTTGAAATTCTTTAAATAAAATTAATATAGATATCCTTTCTAAATTTAAGAGGGAACACTTAAAACTAATAAGATTTCAAGTAGAAATATATTGTATTTTTGAACAAATCATTGAATTTTCAACTCAACAAGATTTTCTATCAAGAGGTGAGTTTTGAACCCAAAAACACGAACTGTGAACAAAAAATTTTTTTTTTTTAATTAAGCAGTTGCATTAACAGCCAAATAGTTGAACTTTTAAGCAATTAGTTAAACTTTCAAGTCAAAAAGAAGAATTTTTCGGAGACAGTTAATTTAAAACCCGAAAACTTGGATTTTTAACAAAAAATTAATTTTTGAACCGAGAAAGGTGACTTATTAACATTAAAGATGAATTTTGGGTCCAAATGGATCAATTTCCAACAAAAATGTTGAAATCTTCAAGAAAAATATGACTATAAGAAAACAGTTGAATGTTCAAAAAAATAATTAAACTTTAAAAAAATATTTGAATTTTTAACAAAATAACTGAATTTTCGACCTTCAATGATGAATTTTCAGACCAGGGGAATAACTTTCTACCAGAAAGGATAAATTTTCAACAAAATATATAAATTCAACAAAATAGTTGAATCCTATCAAAAAAGATACATTTTTAACCAAATTGTTGAATTTTGAAGCCACAAAAACGCATTATCTACAAATGCAATATATTCGAAATCTCAATTAAATAGCTTAATTTGTAACCAAATGGTAGTTGAATTTTCAATAAAAAGATGAATTCTTGAAAAAAATATATAATACTTGAAATTAAAAAAAGAAATTTAAACGATATAGTCAAATTCTCAATAAATGATATGAATCTTCAATTAAAATCACGAATGTCTGCCAAAAAATGAATTTTTAACTAGATTCTTTCACCTTATTTAACTGAAAAAGACAAATTTGCAACCAAAAAGCGAATTTTCTACAAAACAGTAGAATCTTCAACCCGTAAATATTACTTTTCTATTAAAAAGACAGGCTTTCATTAAATTATTTTTGTCTACCTAATAGCTTAATTTCCCAACAAAGAATAGTTACATTTTCTTTTAAAAAATTGATTTCCAACAAAAAAAAATTTAATTTTTATAAAAATATTGCAGTTCATTTCTTCAGGACTGACCCGAAATTAAATTTTTAACAAAGTGATTTAACTTTGACCTAAGTAGCTAATTATTCAATTAGAACAAATAAATTTTCAATCAAAAATGGAATAGGGGGATTATCCTACAGTGGATAGTGAACCTATCCTAAATAATCATTAATTAGAAGCATAAATCTATATTTAATGTAATTAATTATATATTACATTTATTAAGAGGCATAATGTCTTAATTAATTTAATGAAATAGATTTTTTAGCATGCGTTATTATTTTTGATTAATTATTATCAATCGTAAGTTCATTATGAACTGTAGGGTGTCCTCCCCAGGCTGGGTCCACTCCTATGGGCGCGTTTGACCACTTATAGCGACACTAGCGCAATCTACAAGGAGGCAGCAAACTAAAGCGTATCCATATGTTCGTGCACGTAAATGCGTATATTATTTGAATGTGTTGCATGAATTAAAATTAGAGAAAATAAACGAATTAATTCAAAATTATACAAATTAAGACGAAAAATGTGTAAATACTGTTTCCTGTTCCATTTTTCGGCATAAATTTGTACAATTTTGCAATAAATGAAGAGTTACATAACACATGAAATGTAACCTTTTTTCACCATTTTATTTATTCGCATTATAATAGAGAAGTGAAATCAGTGACATCTTGGCACAGCACAAACATGCCAATTTATTTAACTTTGTTTATTTTTCAATGTCCTGATTTCACTTCATACGGCGAGACACAGCTTTTTTGAACTTAGCAAAATTTGAAGTTCGTTGACGAAAACATCACCTCAACGAACACTAGAATGGCGGCGCCAAGATATTTTAAGAAAATATTACCCCCACTTATGCACCTACAGTAGAGCCATCTACAAGGAGGTGGATAACTACAAAAGTATGTGATCACACGCGCCCATGGGAGTCGACCCAGCCTGCTCCTCCCTCAATTAAATGTTCAATTACAAAAATTAATTTAAAAAAAATTATTTTTTACGAAATACAGTCAAACCTGGATTTAGTGTTCCTGGATTTAATGTCAAGCATCACGAAACAGAGAGAGAAACAAGAGAAAAAACAGGAAAGAGACAAAACAGTTTCGAGACTCTGGATTTAATGTCACGCTCAGTCCTAAAATTGATTTTAATTCCAGGTTTAACTGTAGTTCAAAGTAATTAAATTTCAAACAAATAGATGAATTCTCAATGGATAATGTAATATAGTAGATATTTCAACCAAAAAATATTAAAATTTCTAAATAATGAAAAAGTTGAATTTACAACCAAATAATAACATTTTAAACGAAAAATAGAATCGCCAGTAGGAAGCAAGTAAGATAAATAGAAATACAAGTCAAATAAATTACTACACAGTAATACAAGATGATGAATTTTAAATGTAGATGAATTTCATTTTTGCATTAAATTAAGTAAGTGACTTAATTTCAACCAGAAATGGAACTGAAGTCCAGTGCCTCATATCTGATATACGAGTAATATGATAATTAACTGACAGCTATGTCGAGTTTGGGATGATTTTCATTCGCGTGGTCTGAAATTCAATTTATGCTGGCTGAAAGGCGTGCGCGAAATGCGATCTGGCGATGCGCAAACACTTGGACGGATTTCGGCGATTTTAGAAGAGGAGCCAAGAGAGCAGCTGAGAGTACACAATATGGCGTCGATAGCGCTGGATAGTATCGATCAACACTGAGCTCATGGTAGTTGTTTCGTCATCGTTTCCTATTTTGATATATGTACTCAGATCTATAACGGATTTCGATTATAAATGGAATAAACGCACACATGTGATAAAAAAAATATATGAAAAAGGATTAAAGATTCACGTTGTGTACCTGGTAGCTTGAAATGGATAAAAGTGCCTTGTTTAGTGTTATAAAGTTCCTTATTCCTTCTACTAATCTCATCGACTTGGAGGATAAAACAACTTGATTTATTAGGCAGAATGAATAATTTATTCAATCCTCACATTAAAAACAAAGGAATTCCTAAAATTGTTTAATTTTTAATTATATATTAATTTCATGTTCCTAATGACTGAACGATAGCGCATAAATGTTATGAATTCCAACAATCAGCTGACTTAAATTAACCTATAAGTTTCATTTCAAACTCAAGCGTTGACGGAAAGTCAACAATCTTTCTGTCTTAAATTAACCTATAAAGTACATTTTATGTACATAAAGCAGTTGACTTTCAACCGAGCGCGTTACTTAAAGTCATGTTGTATTCTCAGGTTGACCACCAACTTCATTTTGAAAATTCTCTATACTTTACCTGACCAATTTTTCCTTTTCCCTCACCATTAATATTAAAAGATCGAAATTTTAAATTTGTAACATATTCAACATAGAATCTTTTATATGCGGAATAAAAAATGTTAATATTAAAGTGTTATAATATCAAGGTAATTAATTTTCTCAAAGTCGCTATAAGCCGGCTTCCTAAAAATGCTTCTTTAAAAAAGACGATCACAACCTACGGGTTAAGTGACGATTATTTAAAATTACCCAGGTGTAAATTTGGTATATAGTCTATATGTACTGGAAAAGACAATGATACTTTAAATTTCTTTTGTGAATTTTCCTGTATAAAACAAATGTAGCTATATACAACCTTTTATCTGGGTATATTTACTAAACTCTATTGCACTTCGTGCTGGACATCACGCTGGTGGTTTCATTAAACGTGTTTGAGCAGTCCATGTAAGCGTTACAAATTTTAGACAGATTGTGTAACTTTCAATGACTACACAATCAGTTTATGAGCTGCCTAGACATTTCATGAAATGTCTAATCACATCCGATTTGATAGGTTTTGTTTAGCTATGGACTATTTCGATTCTGTTCTAGCCTCAATCTGATTTTGGTTGAAGTCTAATGAAAACCGACGTTCGGTCTCGGAACAACAGAGAATTTACATCTATGTCGGTGGGAACCAAAGCAAAGAGCTTGCGGGCTGAGTTGCGTGCTGAGGGCTATCAGTGAAACGAGACGCACCGGAATTTAGTCAGCTTCCCGAGTAGAGCGAATTTTTCTATCTCTCGTTGGCTTTTGTCTGCGACCTTTGCGTATGACCATTATAAACTACCCAGGGCAAAGCTAACCAGGAAAGGCTAACACAATCGAGTAAAATACGGTTGCAGTAGCCGGCAGACTCAGGAAGTGGCTTTCCCCTCGAAAAATGGCTCTGCGGATTCCTGGATTCAACCAGGAGTTTAATTCTACCGTCGCTGATATTTTTGTCCTCACATAAAATCACAGTTCAGGAAGGACGAACAGAAAAAAAATAACAGGAGGGTTCATGCATGACATCTGTTTCACTGAATAAATTCTGTATCTTATCGGTACTGCTTCTCTCTTGACAAAAGGATTGCCTGTGTTGAGTAAATTGTGTCCGATGAGAAAAATCAGGGTTTATACAGGTCAGTGAATTTCTGTAAACTTAGGGGAAGTCAAAATTTTTAAAGCTGGTTATGGAAAGTTCATGAATATTAGGAGAAACCGGAGGGATTTTTTAATAATTTGAAGTTGAAGTTTATAAAATTATGTATCGCTCGTCTGCAGATTTTACACTCGTTCCCCTCTGTCACTATTTCCTTCCTCAATGAATAGAACCCAAAGAGTAAAAATCCAACTAATGTTTGGCTAAATATTAATTCTTTTCAATTGAAAAGTCTAATATTAAATTTTTCATTCAGAATTCATTGCTTTTGGTTAAAAAACTCTACTATTAGGTTGCGAATTTAATTACAGTGAAACCCCTTCAATAGACCTCCCTTCTATAGCCCTTCCGATAATTGACGCCGCCCCGCAGGTAGATGTAACGGGAGATGCGTGGTGTGTGCGAAGTCTGCGGTTGTCACTCAGACGAGTACTCAGGCGTGAACAAACAAAAGCTCAGCGGACACTAACAAGTTTGTTCCCACCCACCTTCAGCCCTAAAATTGGCGCTATACAGGAGTTTCACTTATTTTGTTGAAAATTCAATTACATCCTTGGTTGAAATTTTAACTACTTTGTTAAAAATTAATTTTATTGTTTGAAGACACACATTCTAAGTTGAAAATTGTTTTATTTTGGTCGAAAATCAATTTCTTAATCTGAAATTTAATTATTCTATTTTTAGTTGAAAATGTTTAGGTTTTGGTTAAAAATTGATCGTTTTCAGTTGAAAATTTAACTATTTGATTGAAAACTAACTTCCTCGTTGCAAATTCCTATTGTCGGGTTGATCATTCAAATCTAATGTAGAAAATTAACGTTTGTTTGAAAATGAACTTGTTTGCTAAATGTTCATTTTTTGTTTGAACTTGAATTCTTGTAACTGAAAATTTAGGTATTCGATTTTCGTTTGAAATTTCATATTTTTTATTTAAAATTTCATCTATTGGGTCAAAATTTCGTCTTTATTTGATGAACTCAACTTTTGTTGTTTTCAAATTCATGTGTACAGGTTTTATTTGAAAAGAAAACATAATTTTATTTCGTCATTTTGTCCATATAATCAAAGATTTGTTTCGAATCCAAGCCACTACAAATCTGCAGCTCAGCTTGAAGGGTTAAAATGCTTCATTTTATGGTAATTTTAACGACAACTTTTAATCAGTCATTTGTTTGAACAATAATTCGTAAAAATTTTGGTAACAAGAAGAACAAAAAGCGAACTTTTTTGTTAAATATTTATCTCTTTAGTTGAAAGTTGAACTACCTGGTTGAAAATTCGTTTTTTTTTGTATGTTAAAAACTAATTTTTTGAAATGATAATTTAACAATTTGGTTGAAAATTCAGCTTTTTGATTGAAACTTTTTGTTTGTCGAAAATTCATATTTTCGGGTGGAAAGTTCAACTGTTTTGTAGAAAACTCAATTACATGGTCAAAAATTGAACTTTTTTGGTAGAAAAATTCGGTTTTTTAATTTTAAACTTTTTTTTAAGTAAACATTTAACCATTTGGTTGAAACTTCAACTGTTGGCTTGAAAATTTATTCTTTAGTTTACAAATTCAACTACAGTAAAATTCGGAGATAGTTGCTATTTCGGGGCTGACCATGGACCTTGCCTAATCTAACCGAACTGGACATAGTCCAACTCCGAACCTAAATAGTCAGGGGCGTGTAAACCGTTTCCGATAGATTTTACTGCGGGGTAAAAAAGATTTTGAAATTTTTTTTATAAAACGGAGACAAGGATAAAATGAATATTTAACGGTAATGAGGAAGAAAGATTGTTCTACACGTTAAAATAAATGTTTTACCTGTTTACCTACTTTAAACGCTTGCAGGCAGCTGAGAATTTCGTTTAAAAGGAGAGCTTTCTCTTGAATAATCGGTCCAGATACTCTGTCTCTTGCCTGCTCAAACCATTTAAAGAAAGAAGTATCCAAAAACACATGAATATTTCCACCAAAACAATGCACGTCAACACTTCAAGAGGGATGAGCACACTTATTGTGTAGTGCATAATGCGCACAACGCAGTTTTATAACAAGACATACAAAGAAGTTATTTGACAGAAAATCACTTCCTTTTATTAATATTAGATTAACTGTCCATGAAAAACGCAGTTTTCTCTATTCTCACGTTAGCACTTCATAATTTGAGATTCAAAACATTGCAACTATTTGGTTGAAAATTGATCTATTTTGTTGAGAATTTTATCCTTTTTGGGGATAAAATTCATCTACTTATTCGAAATTCAACTATTTGTTGGAAAATTTGCCTTTTTGTAGAAAGCTTGTCTATCAAGCTTGCAATTCTAACATCTTGGATACAGTTTTTTTCTTGATTGACTGAAAAATTGGTTTAATATTAAAATTCATCTCTTTTTAGTAGAAATTTCACCTTTTTTGTTGTTGAAAATTTGTATTTCTTTGTCTGTTGAATTCAACTGTTTTTAATTAAAATAAAGAAAACTTCCTTGTTCAGATATGAACTATTAAAATTTTTATTGAGAATTCATATTTTTTGTGAAAACTGCACCTACTTGGTTGAGAGTTGAACCATCTTGTTAATTCATAAGAAACGTAAGATTCTACAAAACTTCCCCTCTCCTTCAAATCGTCTTACAGGGCTTCGTGGTTCAAAATTTCAGAACAAAACTTGACGTAATTTATGCACAGCTGCTTGGCGAAGGAAAATTCTCGATATGTATAGGAGATGTAAGTTACTCTTTACATTTCATATAGCAGAAAAGAATGGCAACACTGGTAGAAGCGGGACATCAGGAAAAGAAAGAGTTCACATTGTACTATCTATGTAGTTTATACTTCTCATATGCGGGTTTTCGCATCACAAATGCAGCTCACGCAGAGAATCTAAAAAAGTTAATATCTGCCGTCGAGTTGGCGTGCCTCGACTTCAAAGCAGATTTGTTTTCGCATTTCCAGGTTTATTTGGCTCGGTTATAGCACCCTCAGCCCCCTGCGCCATATCTCTCATTCGCTCCTTCTCTTCTTACTTTCCAGATAGTACTCTTCGACGTTATGAACGCGAAAATCTTGTTAGCCTCTTTAACTCAAGTAGGAAAGGTATTTTTCGTGCCAAAGTTGTCGTATTCGATATCACGAAGAAAAACAGCGCCTTATTATATCTCTTCCTTCTTCCAAGTCCCACCTGTAACCTCATGTGATAGAAATTGGTCACACTTTATGATGGAAAGGCAAAACGTTTCTTTAAAATAACTTACCCTTTCGATTCGATAACTTCCTATCTAGTATTTCTGCTCATTTCTGATCACGAATCAAGAGTATGTTATTGGCATCAATGTATAGAGTGAATAAAGTCACTAATTTCACTTTAAAAAAAAATATATAATTTTAGTCACTTTTATTACGACAAATTAATTGAACCATGAATTCATTTTCACTAATGAATTTATTTAATATTATTATTATTATTAAAATCAGTAATTCTATTTTAAGATTTTAGAGTATTTTAAAACATTTCAAGGAGTTTTCAAAGGTTTAAAAAGTTTCAAGGGGTTTCAAAAGATTTCAAAGGATGTAAAATATTTCTAATATATTGCAATAATTTACAGGGGTTTTAAAAGATTTTAAGCAGTTTAGGATATTTCAAACAAATCTTAAGTCATTTTTAAAAGCTTGAACAAATTCCGAGGAGTTTAAAAATGTTTCAACGGATTTGAAAGATTTTAGTGTATTTTTAAAGATTTCAGAACATTTCAGAAGGCTCCAAAAAAAATTGACAGCTAAAGCTTTAAAAACAATAAAAATCCCCTTTTTACATCGGAAATCGATAGAGCGGGAAATTATACGTTTAAATATGTACCCAGGTCACAAGTACATTGTAATCCTGAAGGTCAATCTAAGGTCATTTAAACTTAAACCAGCTCTGCGTACCTCTCGGAATAGAAGCTTTTCAACATTGTTTCATGACGAGCAAAATTACTAACTTAATTAAGGCGTATTCATTAGTGACCTGAAGCACGACCTTGAAAATAACCTTCAAAGTCATTTTAAGGTAAATTTTTTCTATTAGAAACCCCCCTTTTTTACATCGACAATCGATAGAGCTGTAAATTTTACGTTGACCTTTTTTAGGTTTAAATGACCTTAGAATGACCTTCAAGGTTACAATGTATCTACGACCTGGGCATATACCAAGGATTTCCTAAAAAGAAGCGAGGAATTTCTTAGGATTTCAAAGATTTGAAGAGATTTTCAAATATTTTTTGAAATTCATTTGAACTAATTTGTAATTTGCCTTGAATTCGTTTTGATTTATTCTGACTTCTTAAAACTTCCATACAATTTTTCTTAATTGTATTAAATTTTTATAAACTTGTTTCAAAGTTACTGAATTCAAGTAATTTTTTTATTCTCTTAACTCACTTCAAACATGTTGTAAATTCACAGTGAATTTTAATGAATTTCGTTAAATTCTTCTAAATTCCCTTCAATTTCTATACAATCGAACCATTATCCTGAAATCGATGAGATCGTTGGGGTTTAACATGTTTTCCAATTCTATTAAATTCTATTTAATTTAATTCAAATTATTGGAAAGTCTAATCAATTTATCTTGAACTCGTTAAAATTCATTTTAAATTGTTGTAAATTCCATAGAACTATTTTGACTTATTTTAAATTCAAAAGAACACACATTAAACACAAAGAGTAAATCTAACGTTGATTTGAGGGTGCCATATATCTGCAACAAAAAATAGTCTTGGTAGTGTGATTGGTACCACTTCACAAGGTATCGTTTCTCTCGGACTTGGGATATGAACCGTCACCTACTATTAATTATTTTCACAGTTTTTCGGGAAAAATAATCGACAAACTTCGTATCCCAACTCTGCTGTCCAACAGAAAAACTTAGTAAGTGACATTTGCCATAGAGACTATTTTCCGATACATGCGCATGAGAAAATAACCTTTATGCTGGCAAAAGTCACTTACTAGGTTTACCGCTGGACAGCAGAACTACGAGCGATATGGAACCCCATCTTGAAATTACATCCGACAAAATTAATCCCAGATTTGTTACTCTGCATTTGTTACCTCTGGCCATTTTTTGGGTAAGAGGTTCGAGATAAGTCACTTTTGTAAGTTCTTTACAAATGAAAAATGTATCAATTTAAATTTAAACTTGTTTTATTCCATTTAAAAAAGATTATATACTAGAAATGAACAAATCAAATTAGTTTTATTTCCTCAATATATTAATGGTCAGGGAAAACTAAAAATTAGTTACGAAAAAATCAGGGAATTCTGAAACTGAAGTTTTGCGACCACCATGAATTTAGATTCAGAAACTAGTTGCTTCGAGGGTAAATGTGGAACAATGTAATTGCAATTTTTTCATACTTTTATTAAAGCCAACTCAAATTGAGTTTTGGTTTGCCGTGTCCTAGTTTCTCTTCCTCTCGTCTCTATTCGTTTGAATGTATTTATTCCGTTATCTTGCATCGATCTCTATTTGTCCTCTCCCATCCTGACTTTTGATTATGCATCCCTGTCTAGAGATGCATACAGAAAGTTATTTCTGCATTTGAGATATGTTACAAACGTAACGCGAAATGCAGAAGAGGGCTCTCTGTAGATCTTGTTCCAGATAGTAAAGCTTGTTACATCTGTGCCCGCAGCTATACGTTATCATATACTCGTAGGTTGTGTTATCCATGTTTGCCCATATGTTAATTTCGGGAGTGCGCGAACTCGAAACGGAACACTGTTTCGTTAAGCATTGATGCGAACGTAAGCTTGGCCGCGTGAATATGTGAATATCTACCTAAAGTTTAAATTATGTATTATAAGCTGTCGATTGCAGCAACAATGGATTCATCATTCATGCTTGGTATGTATCGATTTTAACTTAACTAGCATCGATTAGCGTTTACAGGTGAAAAGTTTGTTACAGCAAAATCAGCACACGATTTACAAAGAATGTTGAGCAGGCTAAATGTTAACATGAAGACCAGGGATCTTAGGATTAAGGTAAATACAAAAATCAAAATGATTGTGTTTGAAAGAATGGATGAGAAAATAGTATGCAACATTATTTTAGATGAAGAAAGGATAGAACAAAAGGTATCTTCGAAGTTTATTTACTAACGATGGAAGGTTAAGAAGGTTATCGGCAATGTAAGGTCGACTATCAGAATCAAAAATATATCATATAAAGCTAAAATTGGAATACATAACTCTAAACTTGCACCCATTGTGCTGTACGGTAGCGAAATGTGGAAATCCCAAGAAAAGGTTAGGAGTTAAGTTAACGCTGTTGGCAATTTGGTATGTAATTGCTCCGGAATATGTGCGTAAATTAAAAAATTTGTTTGTTTAATACTTTATATAAAATGTAGTTAAAACTTTACCGTAGTTGTAAGATTTTCAACATTTTAGAATTAAGATTGTTTGAAATTATTATCATTTAATGAAAAACCTAGATATTTTTTTCGTATTTTTAAAAAACAAGTCTGTCATATTTTGATATCACGGTCTTTCATTTTTATTCTCTTGAAACAAAAAGTTTCTATTGTGAAAAAGTTGAAATGCACTTTTTAATCGCTATCCGAAGCTGATTTTGAAAACCAATGAAATTTTAATTTCACAATTCTCGTCGAATTTTCTCGGAATTAAAAGTTTTTCAGATCAAACTTTTTAACCTGTATTCAAAAAGTTAATATCTCAGAAGCGTGGTACTATTTATTTTGTAAGCAGAAAATTTAATTTTGTATCTTAATCAGCGCAGCTAATTTCGCAGCTAATTTTAAATTTACTAATTGCATTTTCAATACAGAATAAAAAATTCGAGTAACTATTTATTTTCAAAAATTATGTGTTAATTTTTTTCAGGATATATCAATGTAATTTTTCTAGGTTTCTTGAAAAAATTAAAAATATATTTTTTTTATCAGATCCTTTTTTTCTTATTTTACAGGATTAAAACAAATTAAAAAAATTGGAGTCAGTTGAAAATATATTTACGACTGTAGAAGTTTAGGAGGAATTAAAAGAAATTTTGAAAAATTTGCAGAAATCATTCCCTTTTTAAATATTGTTAATCTCTTCAAATCTTCAAAATATCTTTTAAACGGAATCAAATTTTTCTTTAATTTTTAAAACATTTTAAAATATTGTCTTAAAACTAATTTAAAAAAATTATTATAGATTTTTCCGGTATTCTTAAGAAAATGTTTTTATTATCCTGAAAACTTTCCAACTGCTTAAAAAGCTTCAAAATTTTATTTTAAAATCTTCAAAAATATAGATTTTGATTAAAATATTTTTGAAATCTTATCAAATTTTTAATTGTTGTTGAATTTTTTAAACTTTTAAATATCTTTTAAAATGATTAAAATTTATCCTAAAATTGTGGAAAATTTGTAAAATAAAAAAAATGGCCACTCATAAACATCTCTTGAACTTACACGAATTTCTTCTCAAAGTTTGTCACCTCGCAAGAACAATTTAACATCCTCCAAAAAAATTCTCTTTAAATCTTCGAGACCCTTTTTGATATATTTTGAAATCTTAAAATTAATCTTTAAAAGTAAAACCTAAATCATTTTAAATTTTGTCAGAAATCTCATTGTTGGTATCGGTAGTTTTTTTGTTTATCAGTACCGGTATTAAATAACATTACTTTTTTGAAAATTTGGATTGATTAAATTGATTGCGCAGAAAATTCGTAATCTTTATTAATAGATAAATACAAATAACCTCATTTCATACGGTGAGGAATTTATCAATAGAATCCTTTCGCCATTTTTAAAACATGTTGCCAATAAGATAAGAACGGAATTGCTACCATTATTATTAAAAAATCATTTACAATTTGAATGTTCTCTTTAAGAAATAAATTTTTGGAATTAAAATTCCCCATTTGGAAATCATTATTTACAAAAGTTCAGAAAAATAAAAAAAACGTACTAAAACAGCCACTAAAAGTCATATTCACACTGAATTTCGTAAAAATTCACAGAGGATGTCAATTTAAAAAAAAATAAAAGTGAAATAAACTTACAAAATTGGTGAAATCTGTGAAGTAGGTTATCGTAACAGTTATCAGGCCATATTATGTTATTACTAGTACTTATTAAATGGGTTCGTATATGGGGACTTGGCAACAAGATTGATGAAGCCATGCAGCCTGAGCTAACAAGACAAGTTGTAAAACAAGCGAAGTTGACAGTTTGAAATGTTCGGAACTATGAGGACGGCTTCTATGCAACTTTCTTCCAAGCTTTACTTGTACATTAGATCATTATTCCACTGTAAACAAGATTTTGTCATAAGAAACTTCATCACTCTGAATCGTAGAAAATTCGAAAGAAAAACATTAGCGGAGAATTATAATATAGACTTACTAGAAGTCTGCCGTACTTTTAAAGAAAGACTCTGTCTACATTTTGATTCAAATGGAGATATTGAAAAAACGTGTTTTCATCTTTACTTATCTGCATCATTCAATATAAGATTGATTTTGGAAAAAACTGTCCGTTTTTGGTCCTTTGGCCCTTTCGAGAATTGACGCTGTAACGCTGATGAGTGTAACAGGAGCTGCGCGGGGTGCGCGGGATATGCGGTTGTCACTCAGGTGAGTGACACCGTCATCCCCAAAATCGGCGCTATAGAAGAGTTTCACTGTATTTATCCAGATTTTTCAAAAATCTGCGTAGATAGCCTAATAAGGATCTAATTGTTGCCGAATGTAATTGATATTTCTAATTGAATATTATACAATAGAATTTTTTTTATTACGAATCGAACGATATAAAAAACTCCTTTTTAATAAAAAATGTAAATAGAATCTTTCTTTCAAAAAAAAATTTAAAAAAAATTCGTTTGTTTTAAGTCCAAATTCACCACGCAATTATTTTAAGAACTTGTAAATATGGAGAATAGTGTGTGCAGATGAGATTTTTTAGTTTGAATTTATGAGAAGGTATTCTTAAATTGAAGATTTATGGGATTTGTAAGTAAGTGATGAACATGCTTGGAATTTTAAGTCTAATGAAGCAAAATCCTCTTACATGTTTATTATTATTTGTAATATTACGAAATATATTTTTTATTAAATTAGAACTTCTGATTGACTCTTCATTACTCAAGGCCATGTGATGAGTGAGTCACGTGACCAGATTCCTACCTTACCGCCACTTAGTTTATTTATCAACTTATATTCACACGAAACGTCACATCGAATTGAAAATTTGGAATACAAAACAAGAAGCACTAAGAATGGTGGGTCTGTTCCTAAATTTGTATAATTATGAAAAATGTTTTTTGTTGTTAATTTTTTTTTTGGCTTTTTTAAAATAATAATTGAAGTTTAGGACCCGACCCACCTTTCATATTGCTTCTTATTTAATATCCCAAATTTTCAACTCGATTTGGCGCTTTGTGTGAAAATAATTTTGAAAATTAAAACATGTGGCGGTAATGTAGGAATCTGGTCACGTGACCCACTCGTCACATAGCCTTAAAGTTTTTTTTTATATCTTGAGTCTTAAATTCTGGAAAATAAATCCACAAATGCTTGCTAATAATAAGAAAAATCAGCGAAATCCTTATATGAATTAAGAATCATTTGAGCTTTTTAAATACTATTGCGCGGTTGACTTAAAACTTTAAAATTATCTAATGAATTATTGAAAGGACTATACATGTCTTATGTGAATGGCTTCCGGCCAAAACTAAGTATGTGTATTGCAATTTCAGATTTTAAAGATTAAAATGTTCAGAAATTGACGTTTTTCGGTTTTGTTAGTTTTTTTCACTGGAAATCGGCAGTTATAAAAAAAATTATTTATTTATTTGCATATTTAAAATTATTAGGTTTTAAAGGTACATAATTTTTTCACAATTTTAGGTTGCGGCAGTGGTTTACATAAAAAATTGTCATTTTCAAACCCAAAACATGATATTTCGAACAAGATTTCTAAAAATATTTACAATTTCGAACAATTTTCCGTTATTTAATGGTGGATTATGTTAATTATTAGTATTATTAATAACAAATTATTAAATTTCAAAAACTTTACATTATTTGGTCTATTTCACCTTAAATTGGTATTCTTAAACAAAATTTATTAGCTTTAAATCTAATGGCTTTTATTTAAAAAAATAAAATTTAAAAAAAAAAATAAAAACAAACATCAGTATAGTTTAAACAAGATTTAGAATCTTTGTAAAATTTTCGATTATGTTTGCGTTTTTCATCGGAAATTAGTCTTATTTATTTAAAAAAAGATATTTAAAAGAAGATTCAGAAATTTTTAACAATTTCAGGTTATATTGGCATTTTACACCGAAAATTTGTATTTTAGTAGGAACTTATTAGATTGCAAAAAAGATAAAATATTGATAGATAGATATCGGCAATTTTAAGGAAAAACATGAGGTTAAAACAAAGATTAACAATATTAAACTTGGCATTATTTTAGTGTCTCTCGTGCAAAATTTTTTGTCTTAATAAATGAAAATCGTAAGAGTTATCAGATTACTATTAAGTCTTTCAATTTTTAATTTTTGTACAATTTTCTGTTTGTTGACGTTTCACACAGGAAATAGGTATTTGGAATAAAAAATTATTTTATTTAAAAGAAGATAAAAATAGTAAGAACATTTTTAGACTATGCTCGCGTTTTTCACTGGAAATCGGTATAGCATTCAAGGGAGATTTGCAATCTTAAACAATTTTTATTATATCCTGATGGTGTTTTTCGTGTAAAATTGATAGGGTTCATGAAAAATAAGCAGATTTTTTACAAATATTTACGATATATAAACAATAATAAGGTTATAATTAAGATAATATGAGGGCTAATTTATAATTGTAAACAACTTTAGGTTATGTTAGATCATATTATTTTACGTAGGTAAATGTTGACTTTTCCTAATTTTAGTCTAAATCGTTTGAAACCTACCAAAACCTTCATTTTTAGTCCAAAAGTATCAATGGGGAAGATAAAAAAAACAATTGTAGTTTTGTCAAAAATTACAGAAAGAATAAAAAAATATTTTTCCATTAACTGCCTTTTCCATTATATACGTTTTTGAGAAAAAACTGTATTTTTCTAAAAAAAAAATAAATAAAAAAAATTTGTTTCTTTAAAATCCAATTTCACTACGAAACAATAGAAGAAGAAATGTATTATATACATTAAGGGGCTTATGTAAATTACGTAAATCGTCTTTCCTATGCTTACATCGTTATATCCCTTTTGGCTTCAAAGCAATTTTATTCTCTTCTTTATTTAAACAAAAGAAAACCGCGTAACGTAATTCAAGCACAGCCCCTAATGGTATTTTTAAATATACGTTACAGTTGATCAATTTGAAATATAAGAATAATAACGATTACTAACTCTTGTAATTAACACTAAAATGATAAATATGCCCACATTTGGTTTCTTTAATAAATTATAAAGGCTTATAACATTTTTTAAAATAAAATGGCAATTTGATAACTGTTTTTTTCTAATTGACGAGCGCGTGTTTTTTAAAGTGTTTTATGTAGTATGTACGTAAAACACTGTTATTTATTTATAAGGATTTAATTTGTGATGTGTTTATGAAACTTCAGCTTCTCAGAAACAGTAAATTACCTCAATTTAATGAACGCTACTGCGAATATGAAACTTGGCTTAATAATCCATTGTAACTAGGAGTTTCCCTGAGTAATAAGTTGATCCTTCGTAACGACTGTTATATAATTGCAACTTTAATGACAGGTAAATTAAACCTTCTGAGTTATAAAGTTTCCTGTTACCTCTGGAGATTTTTCAAGTGTCATAAAAAAGCCCCATAAAAATCTTTATTCTTTCTTGAAATTTCCAATGAGAGAGAAATAAAAATGCTTTTTTAATTAGTTAGGGGAGGGGGACTTAGCGTCACTCTTAGTATAGGAAAAAGGAAGCTAGAGAAAGATATCACTTTTTATGTCCATCTGTCACACAATCTTCATCTTAGCTTCTGGGAAGGAAGCCTCTGGTGAATTGCTTCTGAGTTAATTAACAGTAAATGTTTACTTTAACACAGACTGTAGTCTCTCGTCCTGAAGCCACTAAAATGCGTTTGATAATGAATTAGTTTAAAAGAATCTTATTTCGGAACCTTTGTAAATTAACATAGAGCCAGCTAATATATGCGATACAACAAAAAGTTAGAGTTTGGTTTATTGATTAAAAATTCAGATTGAACTTTTTGGTTCAATATAAACCTGTCTTTGTTTAAAGTTTTATCTTTTTTGTTTCAAAGTTCGAACATTTGGTAAAAAATTGGTCTTTGTAACATAAAAATTCAACTATAGTGCCGGAGACTGGAACTAGTAACACGTTAATTCCTCAACACTGCTCTGACATAGGTTGCTGATCAATCTCTATCCATCACCCCAGGCGCAGGGATTTACAAAGTCATCCAGTCGTAGATCACATGAATGTTTTTTATACCGTTTCGCACTACATTCTTAAAAATTCATTTTTTTGGTTGAAGATACATTATTTTAATCGGAAATTCATCTCTGGATAAAAACGCTACTATGTCAATCAAGCGTGACAAACAGCTTGCGGGTCACACTCTCAGCGCGTTAGTCGGATCAGGTTACGTCATGCGTCCAAATCCAATAGATTTAATTCGGTTGATTGAAAATTCAATTATTTCGTTTAAAATGCAATATATTTCAACTTGAAATATTAACCTAGAATAATTTACTTATATGTCTTCGCGAAAAATCACCTCACTTCGCCTGTTTAGAGATTATCTTGGGCTTTGAAGTTAAGTAATTATTTTTAGTTACACCTTTCAGTATTTTTAATCTGAATCACTGAAGTTATTAAAACTTAAACAAATGAGGATTTTCTCCGAATAAAAATTAACCTTCGAGTACTTTTTAAGTGAAGTGATTGATTGGCAGATTCTTATTTTTATAGGCGATAAAAGGAAAGAATGGCGTATTTGTGGAGGTTGCAGAATAAAATAGCAATAGAGCGTTTGTCTTGAACGTCTTGGAAAAATCCCTCTCTGCCATTATCGAGAGGCGAAAAATATGTAAGGACGTGGTGAAAATTCACGAAAATGAAATGTTGAAGCGATTTGAAAGCGAACCGCATACGATTTCCACAAAATGTGCGTTACAAAGACAGATTTGAGGAGAGATGAGCGTCAAGAAATGGAACCAAGAACTATCTAGGGGAAAATGCAACGCCCTTTAAGTGCTTCTATAGTGCCGCGTACGTCGAGGGCGTAATAGCCTTTCTTTTCTCTCTAGAGTGGAGCAGCGCTATGTCTCCTTGCTGATATCGTTCACTGAACGTTGCAGTGCGATCGAACGGAAGAACTTCTAAAGCCTAAGATTTTGAAGATATAGAACCCGACGCAGTGTAGGGAGAATTGCCTTTTTCTTCGTGCAGTAAAATACGAAAGGATTTTCTTCTAGTGAAACAGACTTTTACCAGTTCGACGAACCTTAAAGTATATCGAAGGAATTATATTCTTTAGAAATTGAAAAAAATGATATGGATACTGTATACTCGAATTCTTCAGTTCATGATGTTGGTTGATGTATCCAGTACTGAGTATTCAAACACAGGATTGCTGCAAGACTTGAAAGACCTAGAAGACCTGGAAAGGTCATGGAATTGTAAAAAAGTTCTAGAAAAGCTGGAGAGCCACACAGAAGAACGCTGGTGTTAAATTTGTTGCAGCTCAAATTTAATTGGTCTCCCAATAAGCATTTGAGAGAATTTTCAAGTCTCAAATGTATTCCTCTGAACGTAGGTGCACATATGGGCATCTAGGGGAAAGTATCATTTGGAGACTGAATTTTAGCTCATGCCGGGGGTTGTGGACTGCTGAACCGCGCTGTCAGCCACCTGAAAACCTGTCAAAGCAACTATACGCTTTGCTACATTATACTAAATAATTGTTAATAAGGAAACTAATTGGAATACTATTTGCCTAATTTTCAACTTTCTTTCATCTAACAGTGCGTACTAGTCACTTAGAATAAAATGATATCTTCCTGATGCAACTTCCAAATGTCAGGTTAATCATGGCCGCCGATATTTAAACTAAAGCCGGGATGTGTAGAAAAAGTCATGACCGTCTATACACAATTAGGTATTTTCACTTAAACCACCAGCTAACTTTACTTTGTTGAATACAGAAAATCTAAAGGAAATTGCTTCGAACGAACAGGCATCAATTCAGATGCAGACGGTCACGACCTAGTTTTTACATCCCGGCTTTGGTGGTTTAAATGTCATGTAGGTTTTGACTAAACTAAGATTTGGATATTATCTCACGTTAAGTCCAATTTTTATTCCAAGACACTAATAGTCACTGGTAAATAAGAGAAAGTTAAAATTTTGGTAATTGTTATTATAACTTACCTGCTTATCAACATCTATTTCACCCAAATAACGTCCGACAAAATCATCTTGACAGGTGACTGACAGTTTGTAGACGACACGTCACGTTGCTCTGGATGAGAAAAAACAGTGTCTAAATGATACTTTTCCCCTAAATTCTCCAAAGGGATCATCCATATATTACGTAAGACGTTTTTCTTTTTTTTATATCGTTGTGTCCTTCTCAACTTCACAGCAATTTTAGGCTCGTCTTTATTCAAACAAAAGAAAAACGTCTTACGTAATATATGGACGAACCCAAATGAACCTGTGTGGCTCAAATTTGTTGAAACTCACTTGAACACCGATTTCGTCGTAAATTGGAGGATCGACGATTTTCTGTGAATAGAATTTTGTAAAAGTGACTGAAATTTATTTTAGTTACGCATATTTCAAAGTCATAAAAATTATTTTAGTACTTTACGGCCAATTTTTAATTTCTGAATTACTACCAATTGCATTTTTTACTAAGGAAAATATTATCATCAAGCGGTTAAACATTCTGTAAATTATAGAAATTATCATAAAATCTTCAACATCTTAGTGAAATCTTTTGTCATTTTTCGAAATCTTTGAAATATTAAAAAAAATTATGAAATTATTGAAACCTTTGCGATTATTTTAAAATTCTTCGACATTTTTTGAATCTTTGCAGTCTTTGTGAACTGATGTCGAGGCCCCTCACTTCTTTTGATTCGAACTAGCAATGAAAATCTCTGAAATGTCTTAAAAAAGAATCTGAAAGCTTAAAGCCTTCCAAATTTAACTATATAAACAGTGTTTTTTTGCTTCCTTTTTCAAGCGTCCACATTAAACTGTTCCCAGAAAGAGGGCGACGTTAGGGAAAATATGAAAAAATCCACAGATATTCTTTGAGCATTCTTGAATGCAATGCGTGTTTAAAAGTACTGAAATGTGCAGTTTGATCATACGAGTGCAGTGCAATATTTAAAATTATGATAAAATCATTCTTGCGCAAGAGATATCATTTTGAATATTTCTGACTTTAATCAGTGCTGGCGCGTGGCCTGGCATAGAAAGACAAGTGGTAGAAAAAAGTATCCTTTCAATGACAATAGTAACTCTAGAATCAAACCGACTCCGTCACTATTGACATCGAAAGTGTACATTTTTTCTGCACTTGTACCGATGTGCCTTAATCAAAGGGCCTTGATGAAAGTGAATGGCCTCGACATTTGGCCCCGACTTTAGTTGAAATTATTTTGAAACCATCATGAAGTCATTTAAATCTTTGTGTAATCTTTCTGAAATATTTCTGAGTCTTTAAAATGCTTGTTAAATTTTTATGAACTTTACTGAAATCTTATAAAATATTTTTCAAATCTTCAAAATTCTTCTGAAATATTTAAAATCTTTTGGAAGCTTTAAAATCTTTGAACTTCTGGAAATCTTTTGAAATTTGTTTTAATTTTTGTATTTTTAATGAAATCTTTTAAAACTTTGTGAATTTCGTATGAAATCATTAAAATGTTTGTGATATCTATTGAAATTTGTTGAAATACAGTGGAACTCTTCTATAGCGCCGATTTTGGGGCAGACGATGGGTGGGACTAACTCATTTTAGCCCGCTCCGCTTTTGTTTGTTCACGCGTGAGTGCTTGCCAGAATGACAACCGCCGATCCAGCACAACTTCTTTGAGACCTACCTGCGGCGCTGGATCAATTCTCGGAAGGGCTATAGAAGGGAGGGCTATTGAAAGGTTTCAATGTAATAGTGAAATCTTTTAACTCTTTCTCAAAGGTTCAAAATCTTTCAAATCTTTTAGCATTATTAGAATCATTGAAATGTTTTAAAAGATTTGAAATCTTTGTGATCTTTTGAAATCTTTAAAATCTATGTGATATCTTTCTGAAATCATTGAATCTTTGCCTAATCTTTCGGAAATCTTTTGAATATTTACATTTGTTTAAATCCTTTCAAAATCTTCGAAATGTGAAATCCTTTGCAATCATTGATATACATATTTTAAAAAGGAGATTTTTTTACAAATTAGTCTTCGATCAGTAGAATTTTTTATACCTGAACATAATTGACTGGATTTTTTCTTAAAGATATGGAATTTTCAAGGCAAACCTTCTGTGCTTTTGTTGATCTGGAAAAAGCGTTTGACATGGTGGATGGAAGTAAACTTTAAGAAACCTGAAAGAGTACGGGGCCAATGGATGGCTCCTATAAGCAATAACAACATTATTTGTATGTTTGGTAACAAAGAGAGTGTAAGGGTTAATGGAAAACTGAGCTATTGGTTCGATAATATCCAAAAGGTTAGACAAGGATGCGTTATGTCCTCATGGCTGTTTATTAAATTCATGGACAAATTTGAAGAATTGTCCTCTTCGAAGATAAGGTGTGGATCTCGGGACAGGTAGGGGTACGTGGGTTAGCATTCGCAGATGATAAGGTTGTTATCACAGAGTCAATCGAAGACTTGCAAAGAATATTAAGCAAACTGAATACAAGCATGAAGAATATGGGTCTTAAAATTAACGTAAATAAAGCAAAAATTATGGTATTTGAAGGAAAGGATGAGAAAACAATATGCAACATTGTCCTAAACTATCAGAGAATATAACAAGTTGTTAAGTACGTTTTTCTTGGTAATGATAATTCACTAGTGACGTGAAAATAGATGGGGAGTTGTATAGGCGTATAAACGAAGATAAGAAGGTTTTCGATAGAGCAAGTCCCATTATCAGAAGTAACAATGTATGAAGTAAAACTAAAAGGGCAATACATCATAATGTCTTTATACATACTTACTTACCAAGAAAAGGATAAGAATAAAATGATAGCAAATAACATGAAAGTCATGCACATAATAAGGAATGGTTAGAATGTGCGAATGGGACCCTAATTCGAAGAGGCATATGAAGCCATAGAAACATAAGAGCTGCATTAGGAAATGCATGGACGGAAAGAAAACTAAAGATGTATGTCAGGACAGAAAAGTGTGGCGACAAATAGTTTATAAAAATAATGTTAGTGGAGTAAATGACGCCTGAAAACAAAATACCTTGGAGACTAATAAATCCGAGTACGAAGCTTTACATTATGGCTCTGTGAGGTTTTTCAGTTAAGGTAATTGCTAGAGAGATCGATCAGCAACCTCGGTCGGAGTAGTGTTGCGGAACTAACATGTTATTTCAAAAAATAACGCGGAAATTCCAGAACAATTTAAAAATCTATACCTCCTCCTCAACATTACCCACTGTAGCTCGCAGAATAGGGATATTACGTAAGTAGACCCAACAAATTAACAAGTGCACTCCAATTTGAAAGTCTTTGTACGTGTTATAATTCAAACGAATCTAACAATACACTAAGAAATAAGCAGATCAAAGAGAACTTTATGGGGATAATGTGGAATACTGCTTAAGGGATGTAAAACAGAGGATCCGCACTTCCATTCCTTACATTAAAAAAGTATAGTTAATTAGAAAATCGCCTTTTAATATTTCGTTACTCAGCATAATACTTTTAACTACTTCCTATATTGCCTTAGTCTTCTTGCCAGAAACTCACAATGATTCTCAATAGTACATCTACCCCTGTCATATAATATTAATCATGCTAATTTACTTCGCTTCAAACTCTGAGGATTTTAGTGGTTTGAAGGGTAAGGCACGATTTTATCGGTGTTAAGAACTACTCAAATATTAATCTTTCGATGAATTAAGCTTTTCGACAAATTAAAAACTCAGTGGATGAATATAAATTAATTAAAGTATTACGTATACTTTACAATTATTAGGGCTAAAATTAAACATCTATAAATTCATGAATCAAATAATGAAAATATAAATTGTAAAACTTTCAATTTTTTTTTAATACTACATTTTTAAAGTTTGAGTTAGGCTTATAATACGGCTTTTAGTGAGTTCTTGCATCTAATTTTTTTAATCTGTTATGTCAATATTAAGGAATTTTTCATAGGAACATGGCGAATACAAAATTTGAAAATAGTCTTAATTTTCCGAAAATGGGTGTCTTCAGATTTCGTGGAAATTAAAATATAATAATCGGTTTTCTGAATTTAAAATAAATTATTTAATAATGCTTGAGTGCTCGCCTGAGTGACAGCCGCATATCCCGCGCACCCCGCGCAGCTCCTGTCACAACTACCTGCGGCGCGGCCTCAATGCTCGGAAGGGCTATAGAAGGGAGGACTTTTGAAGAGTTTCACTCTACTTCAAAAACTTGTTTATTCCTTTATTGAAGTCCTTGGAAATTCCTTGAGATCTCATGAAATCCATAAAAAGCTTTGAAAATCCTTTTAAATTCCGTAAAAATGCTGTGCTACTTTGAAAAACTTTGTAGTCCTTCAAAACACCTAAAAATCTCTTGAAATCTGTTGATATATTTTGAAGTCACTGAAAATCTGTCAAATCTTTTGAAATTGCCTTACATTTCTTTAGATCCTTTCAGATTTTGGGAATCTTATTAAAATTCCTTGATACCCATCAAAATTAGCGAAAATACTTCGGTATCACATGAAATGCTTTTAAATCCTTTAAAATCCCGTTACTTCCTTTACAATATTTCTAAATATCTTAAAATCTCTTAAAATATGTGAAAAGCCTTTCAAATCCGCAGAAATCCTTCTTAATTCTTGAAAATCACTCGAAATTCGCCCAAATCCTTTGATATATCTAGAAATTCTTAAATATCTAGTTCAATCTCTGGAAACCTGATGATTAAACTCCTTGTCTCTCAAAATCTTGTACAATCTCTTGAAAAAATTGAGATTCTCTCAGAAATTTTACTAGATAATTCCTTCAAACTCTTGAAATCTGTGAAACCTCTCGTATTCCTTTTGAATCGTTTGAAAAACATATTTTTCAAATATTAAGTAAAAAATAAGTATAAAACCTTACAGAAGGGGGGGGGGCAGACAAATTTTACGAAGACACAAGATAGTTTTATTCGTTCAGGCAATACGTTTCTTTCGTAACACCCATCTAACACAGGTCGCTGATCAATGTCTCTAGCAATCACCCCAACTGAAAAGCTTAAAAAAGTCACGAGGAAGCAAAAGTAACAATTATACGGAGAAATACCCATATATTTTCACTTTAAAGGGTATTCTACTCAAGTTTTTATACATTTACTACCTCTTTATTTATTCTTCAATTTCGAGATGACAGAAACTGTGTTTGAACGAGATGAAACGGTCAGTGTTTGTACAGGGTACTTAATGGACGACATTATTCTGTGTAATTGACAAACAAGTTCTTCATGGAACCGAAGGAACCGTCGATACGTTTGCACAATAAAATGAAGAAGGACGTCAGCAGCGGCTGGTAAAAGTGACGGAACGCAGTGAATATTGGCTATCTCCGGACTGCGGCGTCATTAAAACTTTAGATTGCATAAGAATGGCTTCAAACTTGTGGCACGGTGCGACGCCGCGCTTTATGGCAGAAGTTATATCTAGTGGAAATTTTTGTTTGCCAGATCTTTCATTCAAGAATTTAAAACAATTAATTATTAATTCTTATCTTATTTTTAAAAAATAACCTAGAAGAAAATATTTGCTCGAAAATTCTGAACAATTTTGAAACAGTCCATTCCTGCAAAGCACTTTCCTTTGAGTAACTAAATTGACTATTTTCCCTAACCAAATTCTTCCTCGACCTTCTAATTTTCCTCATTATCTTTGGTAATTTAAATTCACGAAGCCCCTCATTATTTTAATTGCATATATTTTTCGAACATTATTCAAATCACATTTACTTTAAACATTGTTCTTACTCTCACTGTATCGCAATTAAATCAATATCAGGCTTCATACGTTTTCCCCTAATCCCACGTTTTCCCTTTTTTTTTAAGGATTCGTCTTTTTTTCTCTGTTTTTCAAGAGACTTTAACTTTTTTTGCTCAAACACGAAATGAATTAATGGAATACATTAAGAAACTTAAACTATTTTTTATTGAAACTTAATTCTTTTTGTTTAATGAGTCTACCATTATGTTTTCAGCTCAGAATTTATATTTTCTGGTTCACAATTCTACTATTTCGTTGAAAGTTTATTTATTTTGTTCAAAATTCAATCATTTTGTTAAAAAGTCATCTTTTTTTGTCGAAAATTAGACTGTTTTGTTGTATTCGTCTTTCCTGTTTTAAAATTAAATTTTTTGTTGAAAATTCGTCTATTTTGGTAGCAATTTCATCTTTTTGATTAAAAATTCTGCTATACTTGGTTAAATATTGAATTATTTTGTTATGAATTTATTTTTTGGTTGAAGTTTTTTATAATGAAAATTCATCTTTTTCGATTAACAATTCATAAATTTTGGAAGAAAAGTCATCTTTTTTTGTTGAAAATGAATTTTTTTGTGGACAATTAAACTTTTTTTAGATTGAATGTAAAACTGTATGGTTGAATTCAGATGATTAAAACTAGAAATACTTTGTTAAATATTCCTATTATTGGTGGATGATTTATTATTTCGGTTAAAAATTCATTTCTTTGTTTAAAAAATTAACCATTTGGTTAAAAATGTTATATTTAGTTGTAGATTTATCTATTTTATTCTGTTGTAAATATTAAATTTTACCATTTTTGTTCAAAAATATCTTTTCTGTTAAAAATTCATGTTTCTGGTTTTAAATCAACTATCTTCTAAACCATTCGACTTCTTGGCTTAAGACGTCAACTCTTTTGTTGAAAATTCATCTCTTGCGGTAGAAAATTAATTATATTCTTGAAATTTCATCTTTTTGTTTGAAAATTCCACTATACTTGACTGCGTGTGGAACTTCTTCCTTATAAATTAATTTTTTAGTTGAAAATTCATCATTTCAGTTGGAAATCCATCTCTTTGGTTGAAAAGTGTACGATTTTTTAAAAATATCGTTTCATAATTAATTCGATAAGTTAACTGCAATGATTTTTTATTTAAAAATATATTCTTCTATTTTCCCCAGAATCACCCTATGAGTGGGCTGAAATATGTTTACGTTTAATGCTGTAAACAACAAGGTAAACAGCTCACACACAGTTCCCCTGTAATTAAATTAAACTATTTTCACTTTTGAAAATCCTACGCAATCACTCAGAGTGATCACAATAACTACTATAGGAAGATGCAATAAATTAGTAATTAAATTTAATTGGCATCAGAAAACAGCAAATTTTCTTTCCCTCATAATGAATCTCACTTTTGCAAGGTTACTGAATCTTCTCAGGACAAGAGAATTTATCAAATTACATTCGGAATTCTAGCATCAGTAATATTTCCTAACGAGTCACTGTTGTAAGCCGCCTGCTATCACTATAGAAATGTCTACAGAATTATAATAGATGCTCAGAGTCCCCGGTTCTTGAGGTCTCAGAAAACTTTATGCTCCAATTAGCCCCTTCAAAGTACTAAGCTAAACCTACCGTCTCTTGTCACGTTTCCATATTACATGATCTCTAATTTACGAGTACTTTACATTTTTAAAAGGTTCATTGTAATTAAAACAAAAGTAGAGAGGCTTGGGCATAAAAAGTTATGTCCATAAAAGGTCAGGAAGTTCTTGAAAATCAGGTAAAGTCAGTGGATTTGAAACTGGTCAGGGTAAGTCATGGAATTTCAGGGAAAATCTGAAAGAGACAAGGAATTTTCGATAATCTAAAGTATTTTCTTCACACTCTTCGTCTTATTTCCCTCTATTCTCCCTTTTTGCAGGATTCCTCTGTTTTCCCTGTTTTCAAGAAGCTTGTCCTTTTCCTAGTTTTTTTCGCTTAAATGCGAAGTGAATTTAATAAAACCTAATTAGTAAAAATCTAATTGTGTTTAATTTAAAGTTAACCTTTTTAAAATGAAACATCTACTATTATATGTTTCGCTCCAAATGATATATTTTTGTTAGAAATGCTACAATTTGGTTAAAAATTTAATTAATTTGTTGGAAATTCAACTATTTTACTAAGAAATTTTATTTTGTCGAACATTGAATTCCGTGGCTTAAACTTAATCTACTTAGTTGAAACTTAATTTTATTGTTTGAAGATTTAACTACTTGGTTCGAAATTCTTTTTTTTTAGTTGAAAATTACTTTTCTTAAATAAAAGTTTAAGTATTCTATTTGTTGGTGAAACATCGAGCATTTGTAGTTGACTTTGGCTGAAAATGCAAGTTTTTGGTTGGGGATCCAATTATTTGGTTAAAAGTTCATTTTTGGTTGAATTTAACTGCGTTTGATTTTAAATTAAAATATTTTTTGTTTAAAATATCTGCTATTATATTTTTGATACAGAATTTATCCTCTTTGTTTGAATTTAACTGCTTTTCAGAAAATTTTGTTGTTGAAAAGAAAGGTTTTCAAGTGGTTCAATTATTGTATTTTCGATTAAAAAAGAATATTATTTTGTTTGAAAATTCTACTATCTATTTGATCAATTATATTTTTCAGTATAAAATTTAACTATGTCGTTATATATAAGGCTTTGTAGGCTGAAAATCAAACTATTTTCTTTCAAATTTAATTATTTGATCAACATTTTTTTTTAAATTACGAAATTTTGTTAAAAAGTAAATTTGTTTTATCGAAAAATCTTCCTTTTGGATTAAAAATTCAACTTTCTTCTAAAAAATTCGCCTTTTGGGCTTAAAGCCTTAACTATTTGGTTAAATTTCAACTGTTGTTGGTAGCTGTTTAATCTTCTTTGTTTGTAAATTCGGCTGCTTGATCAAAAATTTATCTTTTTAGGTCGAAAATTCGACTGTTTGGATTAAAATTAAACTATTTTTTATAAAATTCACCTCCTTTGCTTAAAAGTTCAATTATTTGGTGGAAAAATCATCTTTCTGGGTTGAAACTTAACTTATTTCTATAAAAATCATACTTTTGGGTTTAAAAGTCAACTGTTCACTGTTTTCTGAAAAATTTCGTCTGTTTAGCTTAAAAACTTAACTCTGTCATTGAAAATTTTTCTATTTTGGTAGAAAAAAATTAATCTTTTTTGGTTAATGCATCAACTATTTCGTTGAAAATTTAATATGTTTTTCATTGACATATTAAGAGTTCCATATTGGATTCAATATGGTACCAATGCCTGCATTTTATTTAAATGCATTTATTCTCCTATTCACGTGATAAATCATCAGACAACTTCCCCTATTTCGGGAGCATTTTAGACTATGTTGCGTGACTGTTGTTACTAAAAGTATTTAAGTTCAAATGAAGGGTTGCTGTACAGAACTAGATAACCAAGAAAATCGCAATTTTTCAGGAGTTCGAAATAAAATTCTGTAAAATCGAAATCAATATTTAAAGATAAAAAAATGTTAGTCCCTACCTGAACTGTTTTTGAATTGAAGCCAAAAAAGGATGATCGAACAAAATTATTTAATTCCAAAAAATAGAATGTAGAAGTTTACAATCTCAAACTGACGTGAACCTAAAATTGGAATAAGTTCAGCCGTTGATCCCGATAAAAAATAATAATAAATAAATGAATATAAATATATGGTAAATGAAAAATTGGTCATGAAAAAGTCAGGGAATTTTTAAATGGGTATTTTGTATGGGCCCTCAAAAAGTTTCATTTTTTAGTAAAACCAATGTTAAAATCACAGAGTTTTAAGCACTTTATACATATTTTTGTCTAGTTTATTTGATCAGATGTAATAATACAAGAAAGAGGAATTCACAAGTTTTTGTGAAATTATGGGTATAATAAGTGTGCAACATTTTAAAATACTATCATATGACTATTTGTAAAAAAGTATTCATTTGGATTCAGTATATGCAAAAAGTACTAAAACGCAAAAATTGCTCCTCTTTTTATCATTAAAATGTGCAATCCCTGAATCTCATGACACGAAAATGCTTCGAGGAGAGTGGCATTCAGTGAAACCATAAATTTATTCCGACAGTTTAACGAGGGCAACGCATATTTTTATAACGTGCGAGACCGACCGTCACGTTCATACCCAGTCAGAATGACATACATTCTTGGCGGTAATGAAAAAAATCATTTTTATTTAAGGTACGTAAAGTGGGATTAAGCGTCTCTTTTTTTATTCATTATTATGAAGTGTAAGAAGTGCTATAAAGCGCATAAATGCATTTAATGCATAAACATCTATTTATTAGCCCTTGAAGTTTGAGCGACGACCTCACAATGTGAAGCTAAGTCTTTCACTCATGAAAAAAAGTAAGAAAAGTGCTTGGAAGAAAAAATTCACATAAGAAGTAATTATTTAGAAGTTTTCGAATAATTTTAGAGCAAATAAACTTACTTGAACTAATAGCAGCGTTAAATAATCTGCTTATTTTCACTTGCAAAATTAACATTTATAATTGTGTTTAAAAGTTTTGTTTATAAGAAAATACTATGAGACAAAATAAGATACTATGAACACAAAACATTTTGTTGGTTGAACGAATAGTTTTGGTAGAATTAATTATATTTTTAATATGCAATACAATTATTTGGTTGGAGGAACAATATGCAGTTAGAAAAATGAATTTATTCATCAGGATAATCCATGATGATAATTATTATACACGGAATTATGATTGACAGAAAGGCCTCTCAAATTAAATTCATAATCCTAAATTCTAAAACAATTTATTTTTCATTGGAATCACAATGTAATTTTTGTTGCAGGTAAATATTACTCTGGAATCTGGGTAAAGATTGCACTTTCCTTTTTTTTGCAATGTGCTGATTTTTCCTTGTACCAAATAATTTGGTTGGTAATACTATACATGCGACCGCGCATGCGCAGATAGCCGAAGCCCCAGCATTCAATATGATTGATGTCAGCTGAGAAAGCCAGTGAAACGAACATATTTTCGTTTTGGTCCGTGAGCTTTTTTGTAGTTGTTTTTATTAAAATAAAGTTTTACTGTGTATAACTAGTTTCAGATATGCTCAAGGAAATGCTAACATAAGGATATTCTGTGAATCAAATATTTTTGCTCTTTAGAGTTACATTTCTAAAGTAGCAGTGGTAATAGTCATGTTTCTCGACTTAATTTAATTAAGACTTAAGACAATTGACTTTATTTTAATAAAAATAACTACAAAAAAGCCCATGGACCAAAACGAAAATATGTTTGTTTCACTGGCTTTCTTAGCCGACATCAGCCATATTGAATACTGGCTCTTCGGGCATCTGCGCATGCGCGATCGCATGTTTAAGTACGACCAATCAAATTCTTTGCTACAAGAAGCAAGTAATACTTAACGGCACTCAACCAAATGCTTGGCAATCAGAACCAAATATTTATAAAATGAACAAGGACTACTCAACCAAAACTTGTTTGTTGACGTAACTTTTTTCTTTGTCAGTATATTGCAGAAAAAATAAGGTGCAATCTTTACCCCGATTCCAAAGTAATATTTTTCTGTAACAAAAATGACCTTGTGATTAGAATGTTAACAAAGTATTCTATCTATATTTTAATCTCTTAATCTGCCTAATCCTAAAAACAAATAATTCGACTCCTTTCATTATCTGCATATCATCTGCACTGCGACATTTCGACTTTGGATGGTCTGAAGCCCAAGAGGACATTGTGCTGATTAAGAGTTCTGTAACTCCTTAAAGTTGTCTTGAAGCACTAGCAGTGTTGCATCGTTTATGAAACAGTGACTTCAGACGTCGAAACTTGGCGGCACTTTCAAAATCGCGAGTACATAAGTTCCTAAGTAAAACTGATACAGATACAACCAACCAACTATAGTTTGGGACGCAGCAAAGTAATAAGTGGATGCAACTATGTTTCAACTAGCGAGCAATTGTAGGCCGAGATTATACAGTTTGCTCGCGATTTACTACACTCGTTGCAGCCATTAATTCGAGAGAGTCTCGTAACTTCCCTTTGGAACTTTTTGTTTATACGCATTTTACAACCACCACGGAATTAGGCTGCGCCTCAATTTGCAGTTTCCAGCAAGAAGAAACTTGCTAGGCATGCAGTTCGCTAGCGACCTAGCGTATGGTAACTGCTATCAAGTTATCCGCTTTTCGAACGCGATCGAATTCGCTGTTGATTAAACTGTGAGCGCTGAGAATACAAGAACAGAAGAGCTATGTAACTTGGGGGAAGCGTGTACTGCTCTGAATTGCAAGTAACATCCTTGCCGATGTTCCCTGCCTCCACCCTCCTGAATCAACGCCCTCTTTGATTTCCAATGAAAGTACCGCAAAGACTGACATAATTTTTGCTCGATTTTTCGAGCGAAAACTCAACGAAGAAACCAACGAGTTTTGATAGAAAGATGACTTTAACCACTATGAGCTGGTTTTATTTCTAACGGAGCCCAAGTAGGATTATAATGCATAGCATCACACTCGCGTTCTACTTCAGAAGTGAAGAGTCGATCCTAATAAAACTTTCCAGGCGTATAGAGAGGGCTCGAAAATAACGGAGGTGAGCTTTTATGGTGCCCCTTTTATGTCTTTTTAACTCATATCCAACTTGTTTGTCCTCGCGTCTGCAGAAAATTATACTCTGCGTGATGATCCTTTGTCTCAGCAGTACCTCGCAATAATACTTTTTCTGCTAATAAAAGAAGAATGGATTATGAACCTCTCCCAGTTTGATGTTTGAGCTTGTAATTTAACTGAAACTGAGATTTGTTATTGTAATCTGGATTTCAAGATGAGCTAGGATTTCCAATTCGAAATTATACCTTGCGTGATGATCCTTTTTCTCAGTACTATCTCGAAATGATACTTTTCCTCTGAATAAAAGAATAGTAGACTATATCAACCTCTTCCAGTTTGAAGTTTGAGCTTGTAATCTAACCGAGACTGAGGTTCGATGTTGTAATCTGTATTTCAGGATGAGCTAGGAATTGCAATTCGGGTGGGATGATGATAAGACGGTAGATCAGAGGGGAGGATATAATCGTCGTTAAATGGTCCGTAAGTAATACCGAGCGCCGACGAAACCCATGGACTATCGGTGGATAGGGATAGGTGCAGGGTTGCCGTTTCTATTACCCTTCGTATACGACTATATCTTGATTATATTCCAGTTAGAAACCAACTTTCCGGCACCAACTCAACCTTCTTGGAGACATCGCATTTATCATTAGGTGGGCGCAAGTAAAGTGAAAACCGCAAATTTCTTGCCACTATCACGATGCTGTTGGTGAGATAAAAGTGTCGTAATTTTCTTTATATCATAAACTATCTCTACAGGAGGAAGTCTTCTGAGGTTGGGTTTGAGTTTTTGTATTTATCATCTGTTGTAATGGTTCTCATTTATTAGATGGTCCTGAGCCGATTAGTAAATAAAGTGATTAAGAGCTGTCTTTGCCCTTTCCCGGGTCTGCAAATATTGAAGGATAATAGACGAAGAGAAAAAGGCATGATTTTATCTGTTGAGTAATTGGAATTTTACCCTTACTGACCTAAAATTCTATTACCTAATATAATAAGTCTTTTCAGCCATTTACCCAATCCATGTTTCAAAATTGTATTGTTTTCAAACAATCTTTCTGTTTAATAAAAACCGTGATTAAAACTGCACATTTTCTTTTAAATTCGGATTAAAGTTAATACGTTTTTCATAAAAAGAATTTAGAAAGTATTTTAGTAGCAATATCTTTAGGTACATTAGTGAAAGTAATTTGTTCAAGGTATTTACATATTAAAAAAATACCGATTTTAGAATGAAATAGAGAAATAGAGACTTCTCCAAAATGCAGTCATTTATAATCAAAAAGTTTACCTATTTTTAAATTGTAAGTTATAATTCAAAAAGAACTCATACTTTATTTGCATTGGCCCTATTCGATCTGTATCTTAGTGCTGTTAGATTTTATTTTGGATTTCATAATACTAATGAAGATTAATATTTGCTCAGGATAGTTTTTCCAAAGTATTAAAGCATATTTGAAAAGTTTTTGAGTCCATTAGGTACTAAAAAAATATCTTTTAAATTTGAATATGTACATAGTTTGCAACTGTTTTGTGATGAAATTGAAAATAATTATTTCTGATTTGTAAATTTTGACCAATTCTCATTCTTTTCCGCCACTTCTTTTGCACTTTCCTTACCCTGTGAAAAATGGAATATTGTATTTGATAAAGGAAATATAAAATTAAAGGGGATGAATATAAAGTTTTGCTGGAATTGAGAAAACATGTACAGATTGTTTTAATATTTGAATATTTATAATTCCCGAATCTAGAGTGCTAGGCATGTTTTAACTTTTTTTAAATTCTGATTTACGAAAGTCGGTAGCCAAACAGTAAAAACTCGCTCTCTATATATTTTTAACACATTATTCTACCATACTAAACCTTACTTTCAGAAGAATTGCACAAGCAAACCAATAACGAATGTAAAAAGAGCAAAGTTATATCGATTTCCAGATTAAAGTTTGCTGCTCATGCAAATATGTTTGCTTGACTTCCTATGAAAACTTGAAGTAAGTTTTATTTTTACGATAAACAAGTAGCGTCGTGGTAATTAATCTCATTGCGAGAAAGACTCACATTGGAGATAAAATAAAATAGCACTTAGAAGGGTACATTTTATTTTGCGTCATTAATTGTCATTAATTGAATACAATCATGTGAAATTCAAATAGGAAAAAACTAAAAAATTAGTTTTTTTCTAAATCCTGACATGAATGTCATTGGTTGATTTTATATTCTGGAATTAAATTTGCATGAAAATTCTTCTTTTAGTGCAATTTAAATTTCAATTAATATTAAAGTTAAAATTGGTGATCTGTAAGCTTTTGTTAGCAGTCGTGCATGTAATTTCGAATTTTGATGAGCTATTCGCTTGATTGATATTTAATCTTTGTTTTAAGTAATTGGACAGGTAGTAGGTGTATTTTTGATGTGAAAAAAGCGATAATATTTTTCCTATAATTGCGAAAAGTTCTTTCCTTCTCATTTAAAATGAAACGGTATTAGCTTTGTATGAAACTTTTTTATATGCGTCTGTTTGTCTGTCTGTAGTTTGTAATATGTGAATTGTAGAAACAATAGCTTGCAAAAGAATGATCAGATTGGATTAATATTCGGCACAATTTTTTAAGGTTAAAAAAGAAAAAACAAGTTTCTTAACCATAACTATTTTTTACCAAAAGTTCTGATTATGTCTTAGCTCGGCGTTTTAATACCCTCTGAGTCAGAAAAAAGGCCTTAACGTCTGCCTGTTTGTCTGTATGTAACATGTCTCTAATCTGTAATTACGCTAACTTACGCTAACTTACAAAAGAATTTTAAGATTGGATTGAGCTTCGGCATACTGGTTCAAGGCTTAAAAATCGAGGACAAGTTATTTAACCAACCATTTTTGACCAATTTTTCTGATTTTATCAGTTACAAATGCTTTTTAAAACATTACAAATTCAATTTTCAGTTCAAACTACACTCCGAAAAAATATTTTTTGATTTAGAAAAAAATGCTTTCAATTGAAGAATAATATTTATTGTTTAAATTTATATTTTAATAATTTAAAAAATTATTCATGTAACGAAAACTAAGGTGTATATTTTGTGTTTCAGGTAAGTATGACTCATGCAGTGGATTATTTTCTACTTCAAAAGAGAATTAGATGATCGTATTGGTATGTAAAAGATGGTGTTTAACAGTTAAACAGCCCCTTAAATCAACATTTTTTAGACTTAGTGTCTTCAATTTAATTCAATTCAATCTTCAAACCAGAATCAGACTTTCTACTCACGTGAAAAGCCTGAAATTGTAAGGGATTTCTTTAAAAGTCAGTGCATCTTTTCGAGCTTGATTACTGTTTTTTTGTCATATAAAATGATATAAATTTTTTTTATAATTTTTACCAAACTCAGAAAAATATTTCATATTCAAAAAATTAATATGTTCAAAATGCATTAAATTTTAAGCATAAAAGAAAAAACAAATTGTTTCAATTATTATTAAATTCGTAGACTTTAGGAGTAAATTATTATTCAAGAATATCTTACAATAATTATTTTCTTGAATACTTCTCAAGTTGAAAATGCAATTAAAATTCCTAATAAGTTGTACCAGAAAGAATACGAAATCACTTGTTCCTGTTTATAAAGTCACATTCACAAATAAAAAAAACCGTTTTTTTCAATCTGCATATAGTATTACCCTTATTGCACATTTAGATATTATGTATAAGGATTTTACAATTATTATGTAATGCTTTAAAATAGTGTAGTTTTTATTTATTTGAAAAAAATTGCGATACTCAATGCCTGGAAAACCCTAGAACTGTGAGGACATTTTTTTCAGATTTTTAATAGACACCCTGAATGTTTTTAAAAAAGACCACGTGCGACCGTTGCAGAAAGTATGCAGATCTGGCCGTGTAAAATTTTGAACACTCGCCGTCGGCTCGCCTTAAATGTTCTGTTGGATTCCACGATTTTGGAAGATTCTTGGAATCTTGTACAATACCCTGAAATCGTTTAAATTCTTTGAAATAGGTTGACATTTTTTAACTCTTTGAAAACCTTGAAAATCCTACAAACTTGTGTAGGTTTGGTAGTATCTCTACAAATTCTTTGAAATACTTTGGAATCCCATAAATTATCTAGAAATTCACAATATCTCTTCAAATTTTTTCAAAAATTTTGAGAGCTTTAAAAGCCTCTGAAATAAAATTAAACTGAAAATATTTTTAAAATAAAAATATAAAAAATTTCCTAAATCCCTTAGGAATCTTTTAGAATTTACTAAAATGCTAAAAATCCCACAAAATCCCTGAAGTTACTTAAAATTCTTTGTCGTCCCTTGAAATATGTTGAAATTTCGATTTTTGAGATGGTGGATGTTATTTTGGAAAATATAGCGAAGAAGTTTGCAATAGTAGCATCAGTGTCACTTTTTCAAAGAAGTAGCAACATCGTTGCATCGTTAGAACAAGAAACAAACAGTGTCAATAGTGGCATGAGTCGGATGCCTAATGTTTACTTCTAATTGTAAAATAATTTTGATAATAAATGTGGATAATTTTAATCAAACAAGGATCGCTTTTGATCTAACTTCAAGATCAAAGTAACATCCTGGGCTTTTATGGGATGGATATTACAATTTATGTGATAACATTCCTATCTTTAAAATGAATTCTCTAGCTTAATTTAGTATGTAACGTGAGCGAAAAAAGCATGATAAATTCATATTTTTCTTGAGAGAGAAAATGAATTACGCATGTTTTTTAGAATTTTTAGGGCTAGAGGAATATGATTATTCATCCTTGGTTTGCAAAAAATTGTATCCAAATGAAGTATCGCTTATAAAAGATTGTATCCTTTAAATATTGAAATTAATGCTTTGTCTATTTTGTACATAAATGTTCAATATGTTTTAAAAACTGCACAAGCTTATCGGTTCAATAATTCTTACATGATATTGGATAAATATTGATATGATTTCCTTAATGTGGTACTATTTGAATTTTTCTTCTGTCTCTGGTATCATCGAGATATAGCATTTATCTTATTATTGAGGAATCATCTTAAATGGATTTATCATCGTTTGTTTGCTTACTCGCTATATGTACCATTTACATAAAATTGAAACGTATTAAATAAGTATAAAATATAGGATAAATGACTAATTTAATGCATATATGATATCATTCCTATTTTTCAAATTAATGTTCCAGCCTTAGTTTGATATGCAATAATTTTCCTACTTCTTCATTATTTATCATTAATATGATTTGAAAAGTTTCTCTATCCACCTCCTACTGGTTTCGCTGCCTACATTTTTGTAACTAAATCGTCATGTTGAGTGGAGATAGTTGCTCTAGGAACTTGAGTATTGGTCAAAGGATCAATTAATCAGTCTTTTGATCTTGTTCAACGACAATAACTGAGAATCAATATTTGAATAATTGTTCCCTTGAACTTCTGAACAACCCCAGAGCCTTGAGCTTACGGCGCGGCGTTTCTGGTTACACGCAGGCCTTTGATGGTTAGTATCGAAGTGAGATATTGGGGAGTACATTGGATAGCGATGAGGTAGGTATAAACTGCTTTCTATGACCGGCAATATTTAGTCGGCAGTGCACTAGGTACACACACCTACCAATGTACCAATAACCAAATGATGTTATGGGCATGTTCTCATGTCAAACCGCAACCTAACTACCTTAGGGGGTTAATGGCGGAGCGGGCGCCTGTCCCGACGATGGTCTCGTCGGTCGATGCGGTGATAAATTGCCATTAATGCAGCCACGTACTCTCGCACAGTACGATACGCACCTCCGATTTATGAGTCTATTGTTATTCGCCATTGCCACGTGATATTTGCATTGGAACTTCACGCTGGAGGTATGCACAGTGTACACTGGCCGCGTTCCAACCTCGACCCTTTACTTTCCAAAACTCGAGAGGCACACACTCGAGGATTATTGTGAGATATGCTGTGACTGTCGAATGGAAATGAGATTTAGAATTTGGAATTTGGAATACTTCGTCGTTTCATTCGAACACCCCGGTCCCAGGCGCTTGAAACAGCTTTCTATAACTTCTAACTGAACCACTGAAACTGTCAGTGGTTGAATCAGTATTTTGAATTATCCCTAGTGAATCAGGGATTTTCCGACTTTGACTGCCTAAACCAGTAAGCGGGTTCAACTAAAAAAATATTTGGGCTAGAAACTTAGGAAATATTAGGACATAGAAAGCTAGCCAGCACCTGATTAGGGACCGAAGAGACTGAATAGATAATGGGGGAATTTAACTACTTTAACTATTTTACTGATTGCAGATGTGGGGGGGGGGGAGGTTGTTATTTGCATGGATGATAAATTTTGAAAAAGTATGCAAAAGATAGTCCCTCTTTACCCCTTTTTTGCAAGAATTCTTTTTTTTCTACATTCAAGAAACTTCTCCTTTTTCTAATATTTTATCTTGAATTTGAACTGCATAAATAGAATAGAATCAGAAAATCCAACTATTCTTGGTTAAAAGATATTTTTTGTTGTTGCTAAAAAGTCTACAATTATATGTGGGTTTAGAAATTCTTCTCGTTTGTTTAAAAATTAAATTTCTTTAGAAAATTTAATTACTTTGTTAAAAATTAATAAAATTATTTCTATTTTTAGTTGAAAATTAATTTTTTTAACTGAAAATTTAACTGTTTCATTTTTTGTTGAAAATGCATCTTTTTAAATGAAAAATTCAACTATTTGGTCGAAAATGTATTTCTTTAGGTGAAATTTCAAGCATTTGATTGAAAATTTATGTATTTTTCTAATAATCTGCCTGTCCTATTTCTTATTGAAAATCGATATTTTATCTTTGGAAACTAAGGTTTTTTGTTGAAATTTCATCTTTAAAAAAAAAAAAACATCTTTTTGGATAGCAATATTAACTATTACATTTTTCGTTAAAAATTAATTTTCTTGTTGCAAAATCAGCTACTTGGTGTAAAGTTAAACTACGTGGTCAGAAAATTATTATTTTCTGGTTTAAGATTAATGATTTTAGTAGATAATTAACCTTCTTTCCCTTAAATGAACTTTTTTGTTAAAAATTCTACTGTTCTTTAGACAAATCGTCTTTTTTACTTGAAAATGCACCAATTTGGTAAAAATTAATCTGATTGGTTGAAAATAAAGTTTTTTGTTGAAAATTCAATTACTTTGGTAAAAAATGAAGCTATTTTTTTAAAAATGTAAATATCTTGTTGCAAATTAATCTTTTTGTTATAAATTTTGATATCAGTATTTTAATCAGATGTTTTGAGGAAAATTTATTAATAGAAGTACACGTGGAAAATTAATGTAAAAGTAATTTCAATCTTAAATGATAAATATGAGTCAAGAAATGCAAGATTATTTATTCATTAATATGCCTAAAAATACTAAATTTGTTTTATAATATTTTAAATCATTTATTCATTGTTGAACTATTTTCTCTCATTAAATTTCATGTTAATCACCAGTTAAAAAATTGATAACTTATAATTTGTCTGAAAAATAAAAAAAATAAATTATTTCCTGTAGTACGCAAATATCCACTCTTTTTAAAAACATTGCTTTAAAAGGACTCTTTGGAATTTAACAAAATACGACAAATAGTTTTAACTTCCACTCTGATAATTTATTTCACTTTAAGAATTGGTTTATCCTAAAATTTATACATATAAGAATACTAGTGCAATGTAAAATATAGTACTTTTATATTGCTTATATAAAAAAATCTTTTTGGAATTAAGGTAAATAGTTTTGTTACAAAATTTAAAACAATATTAGTAGGTTATGGTATGTCATGAAAGGTTCTTAAATTGGGCAATCGCTGTGTCTCGAAAACGTGGCGTTGTATTCCCAATAATAAAAAGGTTCCCTCATATAAAAAAGATTAACAATACATTTTTTTAAATTATAAATCTGTATTGCTAGATCAGAAGAGATCATTTGAGTTACGTTAACAGATCATTCGATATGACTCGAAGACGAGAACAAACATGTCAGATACAGTAGTGTAATACTCCCAATGCGAAAAAAAGTACATATTTAAAGTAAAACAATACGTTATCCAGGTTATTCGCATTTTCGAGGCGCATTTATGGACCTTTTTGTTGAAATTTGTATGACTTACTTGGACTGGCTTGGGACGTTTAAAAAAATGGTTTATTCTTTTTGTATGAGAAAACACTTGTTTGATAATCAAAATGCAACAATACGATAACTAGTATATTCGTTCGTGTTTTCGATAGGCTTCGATCGTCCAGTGCCGAGTTATGAAGTTTCAAAAAATGGTTTATTCTGTTTATATCAGAAAAACTTTCATGCTTAAAATAAAATTATAAGATATCCAGTATATTTGTTCGCATATCCGAATCACTGATAAAAAAAAGTTTTTGAGCAAAATCTCGAAAATGAATTTTTATTTTGATGTGAATAAGAAGTTAGTAAGTTAAAAAAATTGGAGAAATGAATTTTATTTCTTTTGTGTATTCGTCATTGTTTTCGCATATATCGATAATTGAATATTAAAATCCATACGTAAATTTACGTCAATAATATAAAAAATTTTGTTATATTTTTATTATAGGTATAATTAACATGATAGTTTGTTATTCTGGTAAAAATGTAAATGTTTCCTCAGAAAGTAGTATTCATGGAATCTCAAGTAGAAGAAAGGCCTCTAGCTCAGCGACGTTTTAACTGCTGAAAAATGCCTCAGGCAAGCTCCTTAACAAATATGAATATATGTATATTGCACATAAACGTAAATAATACTACTCAGAGCAAACAATGAGAATTTTATACTACAATAGTGAAAAATATAAATAAATAAGAAAAACTTGAAGTAAAATTGTTTTCGAAGCAGGAAATAACGTTACGAAAGTAGAATATGAAACAATCATGGACTTGATTACTCTGTTCAGAATATCACGTCTATGGAGCAGAAGACTGCATACTGCAATATTGAAAAAGTATGAGTGGTTGAGATAAAATTTCAGAAAATTTGTTTTTTATACACAGTATAAAGATATAAAGCTAAATTGAAAAAGTTTAATTATTTATTTTATTTAGAAATCAGGACAGTCGAATTGAACATGGCAACCACATTCACTTTCAAATTGTTGTACTCTCTAAATAATAATTATTTGGAATAACGAAAATTATCAATGATGGGTAAGTAACGTTTTAAAAAGAACTACACAAAGAAATTTCTTTTGCCTAGGTTACAGGATGTTCAGTTAAAATAGGGACAGCATAGATTTTCTGTAAAGCTTACCGATTTTTCTGCAGAGTTTACAAAATTTGCAGTTATTTGAAAAATCTACGGATGTTTTCTGTAACATTCACTGAACTTTTCTGCCAGATTAACATATTTAATTTATAAAATCCAATCAAGAAGTCTGTTGATGTTACAGATAATGCTTCTAAATTTATAAAATAGCTGAAAATTTGGTAAACTCCGTGAAAAATTCGGTAATCAATACAGAAAATCTATGCTGTCCCTATTGTAACTGAAAATTCTATAACCTTAGTTCTGATCACTCCCATTTATAAAAATTTAGTGGAATTATGTTGTATTTTAAAAAGCGTCTTTTATTACCTTGAATTATTTTTAAAGTCTCTTTACTTGGTATGCATTTCCTTTAATTCTCTTGAATTAGGCTAAATTTACTTCAATTTTACTGAAAACAATGGAATATCTTGAATTTTCTTAATTTACTTCAATATGTCTGAATTCACTTGCATTTTTATTAATTTATCCTAAATTCTTTTTCATTTTTTTCAATTTACCCTGATTCTCTTTTAATCCATTTAAGTCCTTCCAAATTCACTTCATTCAATTTTTTATAGTTTGTTTAGAATTCAACACGAAACTTTTAAGCTCTCCTTGCATTTTTAGAAATTTCATTTATTTCTTTTCAGCTCCCTCGATTTTTTTTCAATAAATTTAAAATGTAATGAATGTAATGGATTTTAGGAATATTTATTTTTTTCTTTCAATTCAGTAGAACTTTTTTCAATTTACTTAAACTCTGTCAAATTTGTTCTAAACCCTGTTTATTCCTATTTTACTTTATTCGGTGAAAACTTTTTAATTTTGAAATGTTTCTTTAATTATTATATTCTCTCAAATTCACATTAAATTCATCAAAGTCTCGTGAAAACATTTGAATTCTTTACTAAATTCTTTTTACTAAAGATTTGTATTCATTTACCCTGAATTCTTTTTAATTCTTTTGATTTCTCTTTCATTTTTTAATTCACTCTGATTCTTTTTAAATCACTTTAATCCTTCTAAATTCACTCAATTTTGTTTATTCTTTTTTGGTATTCACTCTGAAGTCCTCTTAACTCACCTTGAGTTTTTATGCATTTCATTAAATTATTTACAATTTCTTAACGTTTAACATAGTTTAATATATAGTTTACATATAGTGGGAAATATTATATGCAATATTCATTTGCTTTGTAAAAAAATTGTATAGAACAAATCAATACTATATATAATACTTTACACTATATATAAACTATATATAATTTTTTCGTCTGAGTTCTAAAACTAGCCGCCACAATTTAAATAGTGAAATGAAAAAATAGTCGCAAAAGTAGTAACATTTATTGACTATATTGAAGAAAGATTTGTAAAGTATATTTCAAAAGTTACTACAAAGAAACAACGATTTTTATAGTTAATGTTACTCATGAAATGTAACTTCTTTTTAGTAGTTTCCAATTCGTTGCCTATTTAGGAAAGTAATTTTGTTACAATATCGTTATAAAAAAAATATAACTAGTTAAAGAAAGTAGTCGGTTCCCATCACTGATAATCATCAAGTTTAGTGCGAATATTCCAAATATTGATTCACTATTCTCTATACTCTATAGTCTCTCGTGAGGCTTTTTTGAGCAGAGCGCGCAAACATGTCCATTATGTTAGCATACATCAGTCCCATTGACGAAAAATAATCAAGCAGAAAGGTTGATTTCGCGGAGTGCCGTGCTATTTAATCTAATATCTTATTATCTTTGATTTATATCCTTGATCGAGATTCCGGTGGCCAATCGTCGTCAAGTCTTACAAATTTCTACCATCAATTTAGTTAACGAAATTATAAAAAAATGCAAAGTTGACTATGCATATAATTCACATTCCATATTTCACATTTCATTTTTCATTTATCGATATTTTGTTTTCAAATTTACGTCATATAACAAAGCTGATGTTAAATAAGCTCTGAAATACGACGTGAATTTAACAATTACAACAAGGATATGTGAACAAAAATAAAAAAATAGTATGGCTCCTTCCTAGTAATTTTTTCCAAAAAACGTTTTGCAAGGCGCGATTTTTCTTTAAATTTTTGGGATATAAATTTGAAATTTCAAAAGTTTCAAGAAAAATGAAATAAACTTCTTTATTACAGTTTCCTCAAGAATAATTTTCCAATACAGCATTATTTTTCAACTTTTTTGGCATATTAGTCCTGTTTCAGCAGTACAGTTTTGGGACTTTTCCAATTCTTTAGTCAATATTTGAATTTCCAAACAATTGAAAAAATTGTTATTGTAAAGCTTCATTTATTCTTTGCTGCGTTAAAACTTTTTTGTGCTCATATGATCTATGTCCGAAAAGAGTACAACCAAATTAAGACTAAGGTTTCATAAAAGTTCAAAATTCGTCCCGTTAAGGCAGGACTTTTTGGGCTTAGAATCCTAGAACGAATTGTAAGCATTATAAAAAAAAGAATGAACTTTTTTAGAAATTTGGTACGCATTTAGTAAAAAATGAAATAAAATAAAATTTATATTATTCGTTAGGTATAGTTATATTTTTTAGAAATTTTAAGATTGGTATTTAAGTATTAATTTGATTCCTACTCGATATTATAAGTAGGACTATTCGGAATCCTAAGGGGACTTTTGTTACTCGAGTCATATTTACTTCTAAAAAAGCTTGCAGCTATACCTTATACCTTTCTTTGTAAAATTATATAATAAAGAGTATCAGAGTTTATGGTTTTAAGTGCCAAAGTTATTTATACATAGGTTTTTATTACTTATACTACTCAAAATATATCGTGTGAAGTTTAATGAGGTAAGATGAAATAATGGATTATCAATTAAGGAATAATGAACAGATGTAAAAATATCTTATCTTATACTTTTCTTAGCCCCATATCAGTAATTGTAGTTTCTGCTCATTTTCCTTCATTCATAATTGTGAATATTATAATAGAAATGATTAATTATTCTTTAAAAATATCTAGCCTATATTTTGATCAATTACTAAGATACAATGGATATATTTATTTAACTTTTATTCTGATTTGCCTACAGATAAGCTGTTTTAAAATTTATCCAACTTTTTTATTGCAACTTCAAGTTCTTGCAATTCGAAAAGAAGTTTTTTACGATTCATACTCGTAAGCTGTTGTGATACGGTAAAAAAAAGATTCAAAATGAGCCCAAGAACATTGAAAAACGTTGACTGTTTTGGAAGTTATTGAAAATTTAAGAAAACATTGAAATTCACACTATTTTTGCAATATCTACTTAAAAACTAGGCAAATAGACTTCACCCTGGGCTTATTTTAGGCAGAATTTCGAAAACAATTAACCTTTTAGGGAGACATTTTTTAGCTCCGGTATAATTAAAGCGATAAATACAAAAAAAAAAACGATTTTTCTAACTGAATCCAAATTTTTGACCGGTAGTGTATAATATCATATAAATATGTTATTTAAAGTACTTTTATACTGTTATAACAATAACTTTTAACGCAAATTGCAATAGGAAAGCGGTATTTAAAAAAAGGTACTTTTTAACGATTTTTCATAAAAGTGAGTATTTTTCAACACGCTATTATTTTGGACGTTTCAGAGTTATAACATTTTATTTTTTGCAGATTTATTAGAAATTAAGCCTGCTTCAACTCGCCTGAATATTTTTTTACAGAGCATGGAAAAATGTTAGTACACAAAAACTAAAGCGAAATTATTTCTCGAGTAATTTTTCAGAAAATTATAAATTTATTTCGTATGCATAGTATGCATATGAGATAAAAAATGTTCTCCTTTTTGCTTTTTCAAAGAATCTAATCTACGTCAATTTTTGTAAATACATGAATTTAAAGGATCATGCTTTAAAGTAAAGAAATATTTTTAAACATTAGTCAAATTAGGCACCTCGCGCTTGCAAAAAAAAAAGGTTTCGTAGCCTATTAAGACGTTTAAGCTTCCCTCTCCCGAACTCTACCTATATTTCCCTTTCCTCACTTAACCCTGAGCCACCCATTCTCAAACTTCTTTCTCTTCTTTTCTCCCTCTTCTTCTTTTCCCTCTCCTTCCTTTACTTCGCCTCCCAGACCCTCACTTCCTCTCCTCAACTCACTCTCATTTCTGATCATTTCCCCTAATCCCCTTTCCTCATTATACGTAACCTATCCTAGTTCCTCTTCACTCACTTTCCTACTTTCCTTGTGATAATTTTCATTCACTTCCCCTGCATTCCTTTCTCTTATTTTCGCTCCGATTTCCCTCCTTCCCTTCCAACCATTTCCTTATCATTTCTACTTTCTATCTTCTAATCTCCCGTCACACCTACTACTTTCCCTCCTAATTTATCCTTATTTCCATATGCTTCCCCTTCTTGTCTTACGCGAAATACTTAGAAAAACCGACATTTTTCACACTTTTTCCAAAATTGTAATGTTACCCGGATGCCCAAAGATATTGAACGTGTAGATTGTTTTTTATTTTCAAAATTACATAGTTTAGGCTATGAAAGCAGCCCTTTGAATTCATTTTTCAAGAAAGTGTACATGGGAAATGACCTGAAAATGAGAAATAAAAAATTTAATTTGCTTAACAACCCCTTCAATGATGTTTTGCTCTTCGGTCTCAAAATAATCCTGAGGCATCTCTAAAATGATTTCAGAAGAAAAATGAGAGGTTCAAAGCCTCTTGTCTTGAACACAACCCAATCTTATCGTGTTTTGAAATCGCATGAAGTCTCCGAAACATTAAGTTCTGTAAAAATATTGTATTATTATTTTCTAATCCGCAGCTCCTTTTACTCCTACCTGTGTTGGGCTTTAATTCTCGGAAGGAATATATCCGGAGACGTTAAATTCGAGTTTGGCTGTACTTTTTTGCACAAATACTTTATAGGTTGGATCGATTAAAAAAAAACGAGAGTCTAATTTTATCGAACAGTCTCGGCTACATACTGAACGAAAGTGTACACCCAGTTTATATAATATCACTTAATTTCCCACGATTTCTTCCATGAAATTACGACTGCTCTACTTGGCCACGCCTAACGACTCGTCGTAGAGCCCCATGTCATTTGCATGTATGCGGTGCTTAAGATTTCTTAGCAGGATGGTTTTGATTTAGCGAACTCTCTGCCTTTGGGTGCGGTATTCCTGACGCTCGTCTGCATCCTAATTACCTCATTTTGCCCGAAACTGCCCGGAATCCAGGATAGTACCTCTTCTGGTTCCGAATAGCCCATCCTTAGCTAAGGAATACGCGAGAGATAGAGATAGAGAAAGAGAGGATGTAGGATGGACGTAGGGTTGTGGGTGAGACAGGGACCAGGGTGTGTGGGGAGGAATACGGCCGACGGGCGTTTGGTAAGGGCGGGGACGCAGAGAGAATGGCTTTCATAAATCTCTGTCGTAAAAAGAGGATTTATTTGGGGGTGGTTCCGCAGCCTGATCCCATTTCCATTGAGGCGCGCGAAACCGAGCGCGCTAAAGTCGCGCGGATGCCTCGTTAGCTCTGCGATAAAGCGTTTACTTGTCCGTCGGTGTCACTTCCGGCAATCACTTAGAGAGGTGGCAATGGTTTTTCCTTCCTAGACATTTCTTTCCCGGCCCCTTATCTTCGGTACATCACGGTTATCCTTTTTTCTCTTAGAATTTCGGTTACCTCCCTGTCACTGCGATAGACACTGATCACAACGAATTATAATAGGATTCTAGACTTCACACTCTGTCACCTTCACCTTCTTTCAAGAATTCCTTTTTTTCTCTTTTTCTCAAGAAAATTCTGATTTTTCTTGTTCAGATTTAAACTTATTTGACAGAATCCAATAAGAAACTTTAACTATTTTTGGTTCCTTTTAAAAGTGTACCATTATATTTTTGCTTCAGAATTCTTTTCTTTTGCGTTACAATTTTACTGTAGTTGGTTGAACATTTAATTATTTCGTTCAAAATGAAACAATTTTCTTAAAGATTAATTCTTTTTGCTAGGAAATTAATCTTTCTGGTCGAAAAGTAATCTGTTCGGTTGAAATTTTAACTATTTTAATGATTTACCTTTATATTGAAAATTACTTTAAAAATGTAACATTTAACTTTTCCATTTTTGGCTGAAAACTTATCTTTTCTAGTTGAAAATTCATGTACTTTGCAGAAAATTTGTCCTTTTTGTTACACTGAAAAAAAGGATAGCTGCCATCAGCATATTCTTTTAAGCCTCCGCATGCTAGAATCTAGATGGCTGTGCTCCGCATCCTAGTAGTATTTTGAGCCGAACCATCTTGAATAGGCGCCGCTAGTACCTATTAGTTAGCTGGCATTAGATGCGCACGGTGGCTATCCAGTGTATTGATGTTACGTATTCAATAGATAGGAATGGCAAATATCCCAGTATTTTAGTAAACCAGATCTAATATATTTAAATTATTAAACGACATCGATTATTCCCGCGTGATTTATTGAAAATTTAAGTTATAAATCTATAAATAGTTCTTATCAAATTTGGAAAGGATAATATAAGTCATCAAATTTATATAAGAATTATTATAGAAATAATTAAACATGTGTATTATACTTTGTACATTATAAAATTCGCATTTACAAATAATAATTGCAAATTAAAATAATTTTGAGCGACTTTCAGTCAATATAATTCTTAGGATATTACAACAAATTCTAACCTATTTCTCACACATTTGTTCTTTTCAAGATCCCATTCGATTAATTTGTGTTTCACCCACTCGTCCATGTTTTAAATGAAATTATTAAACAAATTCAATGCGAGAGAAACAAAATGATCCCGACATATACAACTGACGCGCCGTCCACATTTACACTAACAATTTAATGCAGTGGATGCTAGTAACGCATTTCCGCTGGGATAGGCGTGACAGGTATCTAAGGGCTCGCTTCAGCGCCAATCACGATAGTAGACAGACCTATCTCATGAAGCCTTGCTCGAAAGCATTAAAATTTGGCGAGTGCGGAGAAACGGATAGGGAGCGCGAGGATCCACCGACAGCTATCAAAAGCATAGTTGCCGCAGGTATCCTTTTTTTTCAGTATAAGAAATTTAACAAATTTTTTGAAAATCAGTCTTTAGAAATTTTATCTTTTTTTGGTAAAATTCAACTTTTTTTATTTAAAATAAAAACAAAACATGTTTTGGTTTAAAACTCAAATATTTAGTCAAAATTTAAAAACCAATTCGTTAAAAATTAATTTCTTCAATTGAAAATTCAAATATTTCATTTTTCGTTGAAAATTCATGTATTTTGTTGAAAGTTTGTCTTTTTTGTTGAAAATATTATTACTTGGTTGAAAGTTGATCTACTTTGTTAAACATTCATTTTATCAGATAAAGATTTATCTTTAGTGTTGAAATTTCAACTACTTAGTTAAAAATTAAATTTTTTATTGAAAATCTATATTTTCGGATTATGAGTTCAAGTATTTTGGAGAGATTTCGCCTTTTTGGCTTAAAATTTCAGCAATTTTCCTACAATTTTTTCTCTTGAGTAAAAAATCGTTTAGGCTGAAAATTTAACTCTTGATGAAACTTTAAAATTTGCCTTCTTAGTTTAAACAAATAAACTCTTTTGGTGAATATTTGGTCTTTTTTAAATTAAAAATATCACTGTTTAATTAAAAACTAATCTGTTTTTTTTTGTTTTGTTTGGAATTCATCTTTCTTGATTTAATATTCAAGTACTTGTTTGAAAAATGAACTTCTTGGTTAATAATTTATATATTTTCCCAAGTTTCATCATTTTAGTTGAGAAATCATCTATTTGAAAATTTAACTTTTTTACATTCTCATCAGAGAAGGTATTAGATTTGTGTAAAATTTGCCCCCCCCCCTTTGTCAAATGTCCACGTTTTGAGACCCCCTGAATCCGAAAAACAGGTCTTTACGAATGTGTCTGTCTGTATGGCTGCATGTCTGTCTGTATGTCTTTCTGCCTGTGTCTGTATGTGAACACGATAACTTTTGAAAAAATTAATCTATTAGATTACCTTTTAGTAGTTAGCCAGCCATTTTGGATGAAAATTGAAAAAGTGGGCAGATTTTGAATATTTTTAAGACCACTTTTTCAAAAATTCAAAAATTCTGTATACGGTTATTCATAGAATTCAACAAATTTAACAATTTATCCCAACGACTTTTTTTGAAAAATCAAAAATTACTAGAGTTATAGCATTTTGAAAATCCAGAAAAACAAATCAAATTGAACGATTTAAGCCAAACAACGCATGATACGAAAGAAAGTCTAGAAAAGAAAAACGTTGCTTTTTGAAAGCCTTACAGGTTTATAATAATAACTTTTTCAATTTGGTCAAAAAGTTGAAAATTCAAAATTTGATCGTACAAAAAAATTTTGAAACCACATTTTTCTAGATGTATCAATTCTATGCACGGTTGTTCATAGTACTTCAAAACTTAAATAATTTATCCTTCTGACTTTTTTTATAAAAAGAAAATGATCAGAGTTAGAGCATTTTCAAAATCCAAAAAAACAAACTAAAATGAACATTTTAAGGCAAACAACGCATGATGTGAAAAAAAGTCAAGCGAAGAAAAACTTTGCTTTTCGAAAGCCCCGCAAGATTATGATAACAACTTTTTTGATTTGGTCGAAAAGTTGAAAATTCCAAATTTGATCGTACCAAAAATGTTTGAAACCACATTTTTTACGATTAAAAAATTCTATGTTTGTTGTTTTTAGTACTCAGAAACTCAAGCAATTTATCCCTATGACTTTTTTCTATAAAAAGAAAATTATCAGAGTTAGAGCATTTTCAAAATCCAAAAAACAAACTAAAATGAACATTTGAAGCCAAAAAACGCATGCTATGAAAAAAGTCAAGCAAAGAAAAACTTTGTTTTTTGAAAGCCCTACAGGACTATGATAACAACTTTTTTAATTTGGTCAAGAAGTTGAACACTCCAAATTTGATCTTACCAAAAATAATGCAAAATCAAAAAATTCCATTTTCTCTTCAAACTATGCAAGATACGAAAAAAATGAAAATGCTCAAATTGCGCGCCCTGGAAAGAACTACAAATTAAGGATGAATCACTTTTCGATGTAAGCTACGAGAAAAAATGAGATGAAACTTGTTCATCCAAAAAAGAGCTAGAATTTTTGATAGCACAGTTAGTTTTTGCTTTAGTCGTAAAAAATAACATTCTAAATAAAAATATTACATTCGTTTGCAAAATCGACACACGGTATGAACTTAAATTACCAGACAAAAGTTTTTCGCCTAAAAAGATCTATAAATTTATTCTTAATTATTTTTCGATAGGACGAGTAGATTTTCTTTTAATCGTAAAACATAAGATTAAAAATTTAAAAATTAACTTTTTGGAAAAAGCACAGAAAAGACGAAAGTGGACATAGGCTCCTATATAGGACACTATAGAGGTTCCTGTATTAGACCCTATGCAGATGCGCAGAAATTTTATTCAATTCTAAAAAACAACATTAAAAATAAAGAAATTATAAAAACAAGGAAATAAGAATTAGTATGATTCAATTTTTATGCATATTATGAATTGTAATGATATACATTTATT
>NC_046659.1:87763621-87765308 GCF_010883055.1 Belonocnema kinseyi | reverse complement strand
TCACTTCTCCCCTCCATCTTTTTCAATCGAAAATCATCAAAAATTTAATCCGTGCTTTCAGTTCATCTCTTTTTAAACACTACAATCCAAATGATACGAAAAATAATGGAAACTCGATTCAGACGACGAGCCTTATGAATTTTTCACAACACTTGGATCTCAACGGAGTTTTGCTCATTCTTGAAATAGAGATAGCCATGCAACAAGTTCTTGGTCCAATTGAGTACAAACTTATTCCACTGGTAAATAAAAAAACAGACAATTACATCCGGGATTTCTGTACCCAAACTGAGTAATCTATCATCATTTTCTTAAAAACTAATAACAATTACGAGAAACGCCTTATTCTGAGACAATTTCAAAAAACATGCCTCAGCAGTACTATGATGGCGGCAAATGAATCAGTCGAAAACCTCATCTCAGCAGTTTGTACAACCATGGTTTGCGTGTTTCATGAACCTCTTGAATACCGAAACAAATAATTAAGCTTCCCTACAGATACGCTGGAAAAATGAACATCCAGATAGGAAGCACTTTATGCGCTTAAAATAATTGCAGAATTAATTTTAAAAGGAGCAACAGTAGGTAATAGAACCCTGTCATTATAATACAAAGAATGATTGATCTAAGAAATAAGCTGCTGAAATTTGCTGATATTTTTTGTGATTCTGACATGGAATTATTTTTAATAAAATTAATGTATAGGTATCATATTGAATTTTAAATGTGAAACGCTTAAGATTTCAAGTTGAAATATATTGAGTTTTAACCAAATATTTGATTTTTTGAAGTAAAGAGATGAATATTGAAAGAAAGAGTTGACTTTTATGTCCGAAAGATAAATTTTCAACAAAAAAAAAAAGAAACAATTTTTAACCAAGAAGGACGATCTTCCAACAAAATGGTTGATGCTTAAACAATTTTTAGATTTGACAGTTGCATTTACAACCAAATATCAAAACTCTCAAGAAGAGATATATGAATTGTAATAAATATCGATATGAATTTCCAAGCCAGAAGGACGAATTTTCAACCAAACAGTTGAATTTCTGAACAAAATAGTGAGTTCAACGTAATAGTTTAATATTACTCCTAAAATGATAAATTTCAAACCAAATAGTTCATTTTTCAATAACAACAAAGTAATTATAAAACAAACAGTTGCACTCGCAAGTTTGAGCGCGCCTAGAGCGCGCAACTGTTGGTTCTTGCGCTTCGCGCTCGATTATCTATTTACCCCGCGCTACGCGCTCGGTCTTTACATTTTCGCACATTCTTGCGCAAACTTTTAAAAATTAAGACTCAAAACATCCACCACTGTAATTTTGTGAATGTGAATTCTCTTTCGTTAAAAAAGCTTAGCTCGAGAGTTTGAACGCACCTACGGCACGCGACTGAGGGCAACCGCACTCTGCGCTCAGTCTTTGCATTTCTTCCGCATACGGGCACAGACCTTTTAAAATCAAAGGTGAACGGACAGACAACTGTAATTTTGTGATTTTGAACTCTCATTTGTTAAAGCTCTTTTGGCTTTAACGAATACATTCTCATCACGTATCTCGTGCTTCGCACTCGATTTTTTCCGAACTGTCAACTTTTCTACATTATACACAACACTTTTATATCAATTATAATACATTTTTTATGTAACTCTGCCAGGGATTACTTATTAAAAAATTGCAAAATA
>NC_046659.1:87729703-87763521 GCF_010883055.1 Belonocnema kinseyi | reverse complement strand
AAAAGAGCGTGTGCTTATGACATGCTTTTTTATTTGAATGGCTTAACTATCAAATTAAAATATATACTTGAGTTTTAAGAAATATGAAATATTATCATTAATCATAAATTAAAATAAATATCAAAATATAAATTCTGAGTCTTACTTATGTCTTCCATTTTCGACACTTATCCATTTTTCAAATGCTTACAATTAAAAATTCGCCAAAATGTTTATAGTTTAAGCATGTACAATTTTAAACATCTTTTTGAAATAGTTACACAGAAAAAACTAAGAATAAAATTTGTTGCAGAAAATTTTTAGAGCGATGAAGTTTTGTTTAGCCAACTTCGTGCCTTTCAAAAAACATGTGTTTGTCATGGAAAAACAAATGAAAGTTTAACCGACATTTGTGTAAAGTTTATCTTGTGAAGTTAATTTCTGTTGCAGAGAATCTTTCGTCGGAAATAGATGTAAAGTTTATCTTCTGTTTTTTTCTGTGTTCATTCTCTAATTTTTAATGCGTATATAGTATTATATTTTGCTATTTTCAATATTTTTAAATAGTTTAATCTTAAAGATGAACGATTAAAAACGCTTGAATTTTAAATATGTACAAATAAAAGTTCTCATTTTTTCATGATTTGGAAAAAATTGTAATGGCAAGCATAAAAATAACAGAATTTTTATTTGTTGATTTTAAAAATTAAGAAAACTTGAATTTTTAATATGTATTTAGGGAAAAATTCTTTATGGTTTTTGTCGTGCCAAAATTCAGATATCTGAAAAAATGGTTCTTTTTTATGATTCCAAGAATCAAAATATTATAACTGATATTATTTCAAATAAAAAAAAGTTTTTTGATGAAAAACGTTAAAAACAACAAAAAACATTATATTAAATCACGTTTTTTTGCAGTTGAATTTTTGCTGGCCGTCGCTTCTTACGAATTTTTAAAAAATGATTGCATTTTTATAAATGACGGCTTATTTTTTTCGGTAAAATTTCTCTACACCTCTGTTTTCGAGTTTAAAAATATCTAACAAATATTAATATTTAATTATTTGTTTAAAAAATGTTTTCCTAATATAAAAATTTTCAACAGTAAAGTTGGAGAGAAGATTTTCCCGGAAAAATTAGCTCAGATTTATTAAAATGCAATTATTTTTCAAAACTTGGTAAGAAGCGGTGGTCTGAAAAAATTCAACTGCAAAAAACATAGTTGAGATTATTGTTTTTTTGTTGTAAATTTTAACGTTTTCATAAAAAAACATGTTTTTTATTTAAAATGACATCAATTATAATATTTTGATTCTTATAATCATGGAAAAACTATTTATCTTTTATATCCGACTTTTAGCACGACAACTACTTTAAAATCTTGCAAGTTGATGATATTTCGAATATAAAGCATAAAAATTACGGAATTGTTCATTGTAAAACATAAAAAGTACGTAATTTTTCATTTTAACTTTTCAAAATTAAAAACACTTCAATTTTAAACATTTATAATTCACACTTCTATTTTTTTTTGTAAATTTCTATGATTTTAAAGATCAGAAGTCAAGTATTCATTTCCAAATCTCCCAAATTGAAGAAATTTTTAATGTAAATCATGACATTTACATAAATATTAATTGTGACACTTAAAAAATTACATAATTTTTTGCATAATTTTTTTTTTTATTAAAAATTCTAACATTTTGAAGGGATGTAAATAAAAGTAATTTTAGATTTTTTATGTGAATATCTTCAATAATGAATATTTGCAATGGAGACTCTTCAAAATTTAATGTGTATTACAGTAAATTAAAAAATTATGTTTCGATCTGAACACGTACACCAGCCTTAGATATATCTGTTTATACAACAAGTTTTTCCACAAAAAAAAATTAAAATGTGGATATGATTTAGAAGTCGCTCATTTGAGTTTTGTCTTTTTTTATTGATTTTTCTTTTTAATTTCTCAATGGCTAAAATTATGACCTTTTCTATTACCACCATTGTAAATAATTTAATGAAAATTTTTAAACTCATTTTTAAGGGAACTAATAATTTTTACTTGTTTTACATTTTCTTATATAATCAGCTCAGTGTATGTCAAATTTTTATAGAAAAAATGTGAAAGAAGTGAGATAAAATTATTATTTTTCTTAAAAATGAGTTAAAATGTTTTCATTTTATGATGTAAAATGATGATGTTGTAAAAGATAATAATTCTATATCCATAAAAATGCAATACATTTTGAAGACATTAAGAAAATAAAAAAATATCTTTCCTTGTTTGATAACTTTGTTAACTAAAAAGATACAACTTAGGCTAGGGTAGGTGTTCAAATTCGAAAATCATTATTTTTGCCTTTTAAAATGGATTATCCTGATACTAAATCATAGTTAGTCTCGAAATCATAACTTTTACTTGTATCATAATTATTTTGATTGATTAATTTGCAGAAAGCTGTCTACCTTCGTCTCATTTAGTCCTGAATCCGTTGTTAGTGTCAGCTAACTTGAAGGTTTCTACTTGCGCAAATAGGTGTTCGTTAGACATTCTCGTGACATTCGTTCGATTTCTGGATCGTTACCAGGAAAAGCTCATGTCTGTTACATTTCCTCAATCTGGAGCATGGGGACAATGAGATTCGCACGTACTAAATTGGGGATCCATCGAAAAGGAGTCGAGAGGATTCTTCCTGAGAGACGTCAAACTGATTCCTGTAGGAAATCTCTCTGTTCATTCAAGTCGATGGGTTTTCGATCAATTCTACCAAGAAAGAACAAAGTAGTCTGTTCCGAAGCAAACTTGTATTACCATCAATTTTTCTGATGCAACTTATTTCTTGAAGGGATCGTCCACAAATTACGTAAGACGATTTGAAGGGAAGGGGCGATTGGCAGATCTTATGTAAGAACAACTTTTATTGCAGAGAAAATAGATTTGAATGTCTTACGGAATTTTTTGCTTAAATTATGAAAACGATTAGACGTGAAGGCATCATGGAATAAAAAAATACCCTTGACACCGAATTTTAAAAAATTTATATTCTGAAGATGTGCGAAATTGATGTTTTATTAAAATTGTTTGTTTACGTGTGCATTCTGAACTGCTGCACTATTCAAATAGCTTTTAAGGCCTATTCACTGAGATTGAAGTTTGACAACAATGGTAGTTAATAGCTTACTTAAATTTCAAAATATCCGTTTTATTTGATAAAACTCATTTTGTAAGTTTTGAATATGTTTATTATCGTTATAATCTTAAATAAAAAAGAGTTAAATTTAACGAAAAAATACCGTAAGAGATGATTTCTCAAAGCGCAAAGGCAAATTAAAAAGAAAGAGTTGATTTTTCTACCCAAAAATTAATTTTCAACTAAAAGTAAAATTTTAAGCAAATTGTTCAATTTTCTACCAAAATATTGTATTTTTTTGTGAAAGACTAATCAAAAAATAAATAATTTTAGACAAGCTGCGTATAGACTATAGTTTAAAAATGTTTTTTGTTTATCATCAAAAATATTCTTTCGGGAAAATAATTTAAGTAATTTTTTTTTCGACAGAATGGAAATTATTTCGAAAAAATACTATTTAGACACTTTTGTTTATATTAGAGTAAAAATCTAGAACAACGCGTTAGAAAAAAGTATCAAGAGACACTGTTAGGGTTTGAGAATAAATTACCTTTCAACATTTTCAAAAAAATCGTCAACATTTGGTTAATTTTGAAGGTTCTAATATTAATTTTCAGCCGATTTAGAAATAAACCGAAAAGTCATGCCAGATGCGAGACGAAAAAGCTATGTACATGCATTAGTCTAAAACTCTAAATAATACCACACTTTGAAGGTCGATAACTTTTTTTTACAATCTCCTCCATCGGTTTTGTAAATGTCAAATATTCATCACTTAAAAAAAAAATTTGTTATCAGATAGATAAAACGCATGAAGCACGAACTTATTTAAAATGGGTAGGGTCTCACCAGGTTTTAGACATTAAATTTCTAAAGAAAATTGTAATTTCTCAATTCAAAAACGGTCAAAGAGGTGACAAATTTCAAAATAGGTGAAAAAGGTTGGAAATTTCCATAATCGGTGACAAATTTCAAAAATAGCTGAGAAAGGTGAATAGGTTACAATCTGTGATGGTTGTATCTGCGGCTAAAACCATTACACCAATACATAAATCTTTCGGTATCTGACGGCAGTTCTGAGTGGCAGTGTAATTTAGAGTTCTAAAATTCTCGAGAGTATGATAGTCGAATAAATCTTTGTAGCAGACAGATTTCGTCTACATGAAGCCGTAGACAGGCGAAGTACAGAGGCAGAACAATTTTACAAATCCGCAGTCGTGAATGTACAATTATACAAGTCGCATTTGAAAGAAAAGTTAGTGAAGAAGTAGTAGAGAAGCTGGCAGAATAACGAAAGAGGGAAGAGGGAAGAGATGGGCGAAAATCGCAGCATTCCTGTAGGTGTAGGGTCCAATAAGTCAACTGGTCCCTCTGCAGTCTGTACGAAGGAGACTGGTTTAGTATATGTAACTTTGGTAAGTGGAGGCACTCTCACGGTCGCTTGGCACCCTTCCAGTTTTTCTCTCTCTGTCTACACTTCCACGACTCGACTAAAACTAAAACTCACCCCATTTCACCATTTCACCATCGAAAACCACTCGACCGGACACCCGCCATTCTGATTGACCAGGATTTACTTCCCTCCTACTTTACAAGACGTAAGCAATTGAGTTCCTAATTCGGATTCGGCTCTCAAACCCTTTAATTGATTAAACATACCAGACGCACTTTTAGACAACAATATTTGTTTTTCCAATATTCTTCATTTATCTAATAATCGTCTAATATCATGATTTTCTTATTCTATGAGAAATTCGGGTTTTCAGTCTCGTTATCATGATTTGGCAACTGGACTTCGGATTCACGCCACTCTCGACACTTCTTTGCACTACACCCAACTCTCGCTTTCAGTTTCCCCTGTTTTCGGCCTTTCTAAAACTGCCTGCACCCACAATGTATCAGGGCAGTAGGGTGAGGTTGGTTGCGACAGTCGTCTTGGAAGGGCCACAGTGCGTGATTACTTAGTCAAGTATATTGCGCAATAGCATGCATTCCAATTGGAAATGGTTCAGGCGACCCTAACTGTTTACGTTTTAATCCCCCCGAATTCAGTCCAAAGCTATTTAAAGGCAACCCTCGACACTAGAATGAAAGCGAGAGTTTAATGTATTTATTAACGAAGCAACTATTTTGCTATTATATTGAAACAAATAGTCAAAGTAGGCGCCAAGTACATGAAAAAAGGGTTTCCTAGCCTATTTAGACGTTTATTATTTCGTTGAGATCCTCTCTCCCATACTTTCCCTATCGTATTCCCGCTACTTCCTCTACCTGCTGACAATTTCCCTTTACACCCTTCACTTCCACTTTTTTGCGCTACTTCTTCCTCCTCTACTATCACTCCCCTCACTTCCCCTACTACACTCCCCCTTCCATTCTCTTAACTTCTTCCCCACCACCACCTCTCTCTTCCCCGATTTCCCACACTTCACTTCCCCTACTTACTTACGCCTTACTTCCAACTATTTCAAATTGCTCGCTAACGAAACAGTTGTTTCACTTTGTCAAAAAGAACATATTTTCAATGCCTGAAATCGTTCTTAATTATAATTTACAATGTATTTATATGGATTTCATGAGATTTTATGGGTTGTCAGAGAGTCTCAAAGATTAAAAAATTTTAATGTGAATTTTAATAGGTACTAGAGATTTTCAAAATATTTCTGGGGTTTCAACTATTGACACTATTTTAAATTTCTAAAATGTTTTCCAGGCCTGTTTTAATTATAATCATTATTAATTTTTAAAAAATTTACTTTTCTCGAGCGAATGAAAAATGTATTTTAAGCTTCGTAATACTTATCATGTAAAATGGTAAAGACCTTATTTCAGTTACAAATCATCCGGGCCGTAAACTCTCTTGACTTGGAGGGAATTTCCAAAATAGTAGAAACTGGAAACTTTCCGCATATATTTACTGACGTCTGACTAAGTCGGAGTAAAAGCCGCTTCTAGCTTTGATGCGAGTGACGAGAAATCGCTTTTCTAAGTTACACACCCAGAGGCTAAACAGTAGCGATGTTAAGCGAATAGGATAGACCTTTGTTTTCTCTTGTCAAGAATTTTGTTTTCCCTACGACTCCTCATTTCCTTAAACACAAGCGCACACCTCGTACCTAACAGCCTACATAAAACAACATACATGAAAATAGATGTGGAAAAGCATCGCAAGGGCAGTTGCAATAACAGATTTGTTTGTCTTTCATGACAGCCCGCCTTTATCTTCCTATTATACTTCCATAACTAATAGGTTATTGATGTAGATTGTAGATTGTAAGATACCATGTATAACAGAGTGCCAAACAATATTTCATGACCCTAAACCCATAGGGTGATGTCTCACTTTTTTTCCAAAATAAGTTAATAACACCGAAAGGTTCTTTAATGCAATCTCGTCACCTAATTTTATTTTTATTGTAAAATACATTAAGAATACAAATAAGAAAAAATGACAACCAGTGTAAAATTAAGGAGAGATTGACTACTAAAATTTATTTTTCTTATGAGATTATTAAAGAGGAAACGAACTTCATACTGACAGAACATCAGTGTGCTATCTCCACGTAATTTCCCATAATTTTGAGCGACAAAGTTTTATCTTCAAATCAAATTAATTATTACTATGAATTTTTAGCATTCCCAAAGTTGAATCTTGTTTTAATGTTATAAAATTCTTGTCGAAAACATAACAAAATTTACTTTTCATCATAAGTAAACGTCTATATTTACAAATTACACCATACTCTCGCTTTTAGTCACCCCGTTCTCATTCTTCCTAGAACTGCTTGCTCATGCAGTTTCTCAGGGGAGCAGGCGAGAGCGGCTGCGACAATATATATATATAGATATATATATATACTTGTTATATATATATATATAGATATATATACTTGTTTGGAAGCGAGAGTTTGATGTATCTTTAGTTTTGAAAAGCATGTCCTGTAAAGCTGGCAAAACCGAACTCCAAATCTCAATTAAACTAAATTCACGATAAATCTCTGGGAATTAGATATTTAAGTGGACTGATCTGAATTCTACAGAATTGAAGGAACAAAAAGGTTATCAAAAGAATTCAATGGAATTAAATTACTTTTAAGATAATTCAAGTAAATTCAACAGAATTTGTAAGTCATTATTTAGATAAATTATAATTCTAGATAATTCAATTGATTAAATAATAATTTGATTCCATTGAACACAATTAACTTAAATTCAAGAATAGCTTAGGTGCCAGATAATTAAACTAAACTAACGATTATGTAACTAAATTTCTGAAAATTTAATTTAATGTTATACGTAATTAATTTTGATTCTAGAAAATTAGATTAAATTTTACTGAATTCGAGATAATTTAATTGAATTCCTGCCATAAATCAATTTTTTGCAAGATAATTCAATAAAGATATTTATTTTGTTCGAAATAATTGAATCAAATTATGGATTATATGTATGACTCAATTTCTTCTAATAAAATTTTATTACAAATAATTTAATTAAATAAAAAATATTTATGCAAATTTCTTATAATTCTGTTAAAGTGCAGACAATCAAATTGAACACAAATAATTGAATAATATTTCAGATAACTAAATTTTTTTTGGTGCGGCAAAGCTGGCTCACCTGTAACTCTTCTTTATAATCGATTATCTCTTTTTTTCACAATTTATAAAATTGACAATTGTTTTGTTTTTCGAACTGTGTACATTGCGGAATTTTCCGTACTTTCCACCTCGTTCAAGGCTAGTGTTACGGAAAATCCCGTAATACTAGTCAGCCTCCATATTTTTCATGAATGTTAAACATTATTTTATTATATAATTTAATTATTAACTTTTAACCTAAAAATATGAATTTTCAACAAAGAAGATTAATTTTCTACCAAAAATGAAATAGTTACATATTCAGTCAAAAAAATTAATTATCAACGAAACAAAAGAATTTTTAGCAAAATAGTTGAATTTGAAACCAAATAGATGATTTTTTAAATAAAATAAATAACCTTAAAAGTAATCAAGTTGCAAGAAACGAGTTCAAAATTGAACCAAAAAGTTGATTTTTAAACGAACAAGATAATTTTTCTGCCAAAAAAGACAAATTATTAACAAAATGCATGAGTTTTCCACCAATTACTGGAATTTTGAAGAAAAAAAGATGAATTCTGAATAAAATTGTTGGATTTTGAACTACAAAAGATAAATTTTCAACCAAAAATAGAATTGTTAAATTGTCAGTTAAAGAAATTAAATATCAATAAAATGGTTGAATTTTTAATCAAATCAGATGAATTCAGAAGCGAAACCATGATAGTAAATTTTTCAACAAAATAAAAACAGCTTTCAACCCAAAATATTGGAATTTTCTCAATGTGATCTTTTATATTAGTTCATATATAAGTGGGTGAACGAGAAAAGGGGAAAGTTTCTTGAAAACAGGAGCAAAAATAAGAATCCTTGAAAAAAGGGATAGAAGCGCAATAGGGAAAAGAGTGTGCAATCTGAAACATGAAAGCGATTTTCAAACTTATAAAGTTACTATTTAACTTAACTGTTGCAGAGCCATCTTCCGCAAAACTCGCAAACTTTGTTAAAGCTCATCATCAGTAACCGTACTACATAATGCTTTTAAATGAAAAAAGAAATGTTTGAAGAATTTCATAAAAAGTATTTTCATAATACTAGTATCAAATGGTTTTAACTCATTATTCTTTTTTCGGTTGACGTTTAGATGACATTTCATTTTTATTTGCAGTTTAAAAATAGGACGGCGTTCAGCTGCAGTGTTCGATGGCATTTTGAAGGAGGGTTCAGTGAATTGTGACAAATTGTCACTATGGGGAGGAGCGAGTCAAAAATCTCTGGAAAGAGTCACATAATACGTTGTTTTGTTATTGCCGAACTCTGCTATATATATAAACCAGTAAAACCAATAAGTTACATTGTCTTGTTACATTGAAGATGTGTCTTTTCTGGAGTTAAAGAATAGCAATCTCAGAAACCAAGTTCAACTTTCTGACCCTAGGCTGGAGAAACGATTCGCAGAAATGAAACTATCCTTGGCTTCAGAACACATGGCGTGTTTAGTTTTCGCAGTTGTTTTTCGAAAGTTGGTGCGAGTAAACGCGACACGCACTACGCCCATGAGGAGAAATGTTCGGCACCGATTGTAATGTAGCTGTTGGCACGACCTAAAATACTTGAAAAGCATGAGTTGCGCTTTATGTTAAGGGCTTGTCGCGACGGCAATTACTAATCGTCACATTCATTGCCTTCTGAGTGTGTACTTTTTGTCGCATTCTACCTAATAGATATAGGGAAGCGATGCCTTATGTGATGCACTAAAATCTATTACTCAATTTAGAGAATAATATAAGGGATTTTGTTGTAGCAAAATACAGAGCATGTAGTTCGATCTCTCAGGACTACTGTACGAGGTCTGTCCACAAAGTATCCGATCTTGTGATCAAGTTTTGTACGTAGTTGTGTTTTTGTCCAAAACAGGTACATATTTGCCATTTAGGGGGGACCTCTGTGAGGTCCCCTACTAAGTTACATGGACCTGCATTTACTAGTAAATACTAGTAGTACTTGTAAACTAGTACTCAATTGCGTAAACGTCTATAACCACGTACGCGATGCATTTCAGGAGGACGGAGTACATGGATAAAAAATGTACATTAAAGATATAAAAATTGACCATTCATGTTCAAAAAACATCGTTATGCTTCGAAAAGTAAATGGTGATGAGTCTATGAGAGATAATTAAATTAAAGAGTGGTTTAGGGGTTTTAAAAGTGGCCGTACTTTAGTGGAAAGTGACCCTCGCTTCGGCTAGTTTTGCAACGGCCAAAACACCTCAAAATGTGGAACAAGGAAGGTGTTATGCACCATGAAATACACTCCAAAAGGTCAGACGGTAAACGAAGCGTATTACCAAGAAGTTTTAAAGCGATTATGTGACGCAGTAAAAAGGAAACGCCTCATTTGTGAAAAAGTAGTAACTGGGGTTTTTCACCACAAAAACACACCTTCCCATTCATAGCAGCTTATTCAGCAATTTCTGGTGAAACACGGCTTTGCAAAAATTTTAATCACGAATCACGACAAAATTGCTTGTATACAATAGCTTTTTTATAACATTTTAAACCATTTTTTTCCTACTCTTATCTATTGAAAGTTATTTTGTTGTAAAATAACAAATTCTTATTTAGTAACAGTAAAATATTCTGTTGGTCGATTTTTGTCCAAAAAAGATGCTTTTGATCCCACTGTGAGCCGCTTCCGTACGTTTTTTGTTAAGGGCTGGTCGCGACGGCAATTATTAGTCGTCACATTCATTGCCTTTCGAGTGTGTGCTTTTTGCCGCTTTCTACCTTATACGAGCATAGTTAGATTAGGTTAGTCGTTTCAAAAAAAGTAAAAAATTTCAGCGAACAACTCTACGCGTAGTGCAACTGGCACACGCTGCCGGTCTCCTTTTGCTCACTTCCGAGTCTTTTAACGAGATAAAAAGCAAAAGAAAAATGATGGTGTTACGGCTTTGTCTCAGCAGTAACTGTCTTTTTGTGTGTATGTGTATTTTTTTTTGTTCAGAGTACACTTCGTTTGCAAGTGCTTCGTTTGTATGCAACTGCGGAATGAGTTGAAAAATGTTTACTTTGTCTAAATAAAGACTTCAACGAAAACTGTGTGTACAAGCTCTTCGGGATGTCACTTTTTATCTGCAATTAAAACTTTTTATTCTATTTCCTGCTCTGAGATTTATTTATGTTTGTCGAATTTAAAAATTATACTTATTGACAATCGATCAGAAAGTTGAATGCAATTTTGAAAATGTCCATCCCAGATATTATCTTAAGGAAATTATATTATAAATATTGTTCAACCAAAATTATTTACTTTTTAGAATTCACACACTTTCCCCTAATCCCTCTTTTCTCAATTTTTTTTTAAATTACTCTTTTCCCTCTGTTTTAAACAAAATTCCACTTTTTCCCTTTTTTTTCGTATTTTCGCCCAACTGTGAACTGAATTAACAGAAACCAGTAGGAAAATCTAACAGTTTCTGGTTAAAAGTTGACTTTCTTTGGCTAAGAAGTATATTATTACAGTGAAACCTTTCAATAGCCATTCCAAGAATTGACGCTGGGCCGCAGGTAGATGTAACAGGAGCTGCGCGGGGTGCGCGGGATCTGCGGTTGTCCCTTAGGCAAGCACTCAGGCGTGTAATCTCTTTTTTCTGAATTCAGCTTTTTTGTTAAACACTCGTTCTTTATGATCGAAAATTTATCCTTTCTTAGAGGATTGTCATCAGTTTTGTTTAAGACTCATCTTTCTTGGGTGCAAATAAAGCTTTTTGTTGAAACTTTAACTGATTTGTTCAATATTCATCTTTTTGGGTAGAAGATTCGTCATTTTGCATTGAAAGTCCATCTTTGTTGTTTGAAAAGTCATCTTATTTGTTTTGAAAATCAGGTTTTTGTTGAACATTCATCTTTTTGGGTTTAAAAGTATAACATTATATTGTTTGTTAAAAATCCATCTAGCTTGGTTACAAATTTTTATTATTTATTTTAGAGAAAATCCAACTGTTTGGTTGTCATTTAAACTATTTGGTTAATTCTTCAGGTTTTTTGGGAGATAATTAAACTATTTGACTGAACATTCAACTATATTGGTAGAAAAATCGTCTTTCTTTCAGTTGAAAATTAAATTTTTTGTTAGAAATTCATATTTTCGGGTTTAAAAGAAAACAACTTGAATTCAACCATTTTGTTAAAAAGTCATAATTTCTACTTAAAAATTCAACTTTTTTCTTGATAATTTATTCTTATAATTTTAACCAAAAAAGGTTTAAAATTAAACTAATTTGGTAGGAAAATCAACTATTTCTTTTTTCAGTTGAATTATGTGGTTGAACTTCAACTATTTTGGTAGATAATTCAACTATTTGGTAGAAAATTCAACTATTATGGTGGAAAAATCATTATTCTTTTGGTTGAAAATTAAAGATTTTTTTCGAAATTTCTATTTTCGGAATTAAACCATACAATTGTATTTTTGGTAAAAAAGCATATATTTTAGTCATACATTTTTATGATTCAATAAAAAATTTAATTAATCTGTTCAAAATTTTACCATTTTGTTTAAAGTTTTAATTCAATTTTTTTGTTGAAAATTTATATTTTTCAATTAGAATTTCAATTGATTTTTCATAAAATTCAACTGCAGTGAAACACTTTAATAGCCCTCCCTTCTATAGCCACTCCGAGAATTGAAGCAGGAACTGCGCTGGGGCCGCGGGGACTGCGGTTGTCACTCAGGCGAGCAGTCAAGCATGAACAAACAAAAGCGGAGCGGGCTACAATGAGTTAATTCACACTCAAGGTCAGCTCCAAAATTGGCGGTATAAAAGAGCTTCACTGTATTTGGTTGATACTTCATGTAGTACCTGAAGTTTCGAGCGTTCAAATGAAAGAAATATTTTTCCCCCATTTCTATTTTACCTATAAATATTAGCGATTTAAAATATGCATTATAAATCTGTTTCAATTATAAGTTATTTCCAATATGAATGAAAAAAATGTTAGCACTTTTTCTGGTTTATAAAGTCATCAGTGAAAATTTTTGTTCATTTAATCGTTCAGAACTTCAAGCACATTGATACTTCAACTATTTTGATAGATAATCTAACTATTTGATTCAAAATTAATTTTTTTTTATTTAAAATTCATATCTTGAGGTTGAAAATTCAAATGTTTCATATAAAAATTGCTTTTGTCTTATTTGGTCTATTTTTTTGCGATTGAACTATTAATTCATGTTCCTTACTTAAAAATTCCATACTTTTCGACTTGAAGTCCTAAAATTGTAAGCGTTAATAATTGAATTAATTGATTATCGTACCATCATTAATTATAATTAAAAAAATGTATTCCCCAATTATTCCTCTATTTTTGTGAAAAATCACCCTATTTCCCCAGTTTTGAGAGCATTTTGGGCTGTGAAATGTAACTTTTACATTTTAGTATTACATTTTACCTTTAAATTTAGTACTTTTTAGGTTTTGTTGTATAAAATTTGTTATTTCCTCATGTCTTCGATTTACTTTAGTAAATTCAGATCAGCACTTGCTCTCAATTCCCTATTTTGTGTAGTTTGATCATGGAAATGAGGTTTAGAATATTTTTAGTTCTCACTTGGAAAATTAGATTTGCAATTCTGCTTTAAACCTCTTTCCCGTATTGGGCGTTGAGGGCAAATAAAAGGCGTTCAACGCGAATCTAAAAAATACAAGAATATCTTATTTTAATTTTATTATTATTTATTAATTTCAATTGGCGCATATTACAAAGAATTGTCCTAGGGATTGAAGGTCGGAAATGGTTCTTCGAAATTTACAAAACGTTGAACGGCCCTTCATGATAAAAGACAACAATGGGACTATGTTGTCTCTTGTTCAACACCGTTACAGTGTTATTGAGTTGTTCGCCATTAGTGATGCAGTAACGAGGACAGTGGGACAAAAAAGGTACTTTTAATTATTCCATCGAGGAAGGACTTTGAAACGAGGTTTTACGATGAGCTTCCTCGCCGTTTTGCCATCAGGCACAAGGGAACGACCTATTCGCTAGGGGTTCGTGAGAGGGCGGAAAACGAAATTGGATTTATCGCGCCAACCATTTATCGAGCACCAACCTGCCTCGATATCTCGTTAGTGCGTACGAAGGGTAGACGATTTAGAGAATTCGTTGAATGAACCCTAACGCTCTCTTCTTCTCCAAAAGCTGGTTTGCCTTCCTCAAAAAGTCAGCCCTAGGAATGCAAACCACTCAAACCGCAGGTAGAAATATCTCAGATATTTTGTGTGATGAGGGAAAAAAACTTGGACTCCATTCTGCCTGTCAAAATGTGAATTTCAAATGTTTATATTTACATTAGGGCATTTGCTGTAAACTTGAAATATTTTCAAAAATTGTCTCGGAAATGAGTATTAGTTTCGAGTTCTAGAGTTTTAGGCCATAATTTCAGGTCTTAGACTCATATTGACACTTTTGGATACTTTTATTTAACGATACAATTATTTTGATATAATTTTGAAAAAATGACACTAACGCTACTATTTTCTTAAATTCCTCTCTAAAGAAAGTAATTTTTCACTTTGCCTTTAAATATATGGTCCAACTTTTTCGCTGATTGGCTAAAATATATCTGCCGTCTCAAAAATCGAAATTTTATAGAAAAATACCGCAAAATACGTAATAAAAAGTTTTACCAAAAGAATTCTTATCTGGTATTTGGATCATTTGGGAACTGTCGGCGCAATTCTCAACCGGTACAAGATTTCAAAGAATTTCAAAAAATAGTAAATATCTCAAGGGATTTCAAAGGGCTTTATTAGATTATATAGGATCTTACGGGATTAACGAAGGGATTCGATAGGATTTCAAAAATTTTATCATGGCTGAAGGAATTTTTAAAGATATTGTAGATTTCAAGATGTATAACGGAATTTTACTCGATTTTTGTGGGTTTAGTAGGGGTTTCAAATGATTTAAACGATTTCATAAATTGCAAGGTATTTCGAAAAAATTCAAGGGTTGTCAATCAATTTCAACGGATTTGAATAGTTGAAGAGATTTCAAAGCGTCTCAAATATTTTGATGGGATTTCAAGGATCTTCATCAAATTTCATCAAATATATTTTACGGGATTTCTAAAGATTAAAAATATTTCATCATTTTTCAAGGAAATTTGAAAGACAATGACAGATTTCGAGGTGTTTTATGGGATTTTACTGAATTTTTGTGACTAAAGATTTCACAAGATTTATGAGATTTTAACATATTCAAGGAATTTCAAAATATTTTAAAAACTATAGATTATTGTAAAAGATTCCAAGCTATTTAATGAGATTTCAACATTTTAAAGGGCTTTCCAACGATTTAAAAAAGTTATTTAGGTTATCAAAGAATCATTAATAATGATATATTTTAAGATTTCAATGGATTTTGAAGAGAACCTTATAGTGAATTAATAAAATAAAATTTTACGGGACCTATAGGAATTGCTAAGGATTTCAGGAATTTCAGATATTTCAAACAATTCCAAGTGATTTCACTAGATTCAAGGAATTCATAGGATTTAAAAAAAAACTATAAGATTTTAAGGAATGTCAGCGGATTTTAAAAGACTTCGAAAATTGCATCGGATATAAAGTGACGAGTTTGGCGAGTTTTATCAGAATTTGAGAGGATCTCAACAGATTTCAAGGGTTTTTAAAGGATTTCAACGTATTTTGAAACTTAAACCCACGATTTAATATTTTTTAAATGCCATGGTACTATTTTGCTACTATTTTTCAAAAATGCCACTTTTTTCATCTCTGAAGTGAGTCCGAGTCCAGTCCTTTTTAAATACTTAATCATATCAATTAGTTATTTTTTTGACGAACTATTTATCTAATTTAAATTTTTCTTCTTCTGTTTCAGGTAAGTTCTTCGATCCAATCAGAATTAATTATTCTAGCAATTAAAGGGTGAGTTTTAAATTACCATTTAGAATTGAATTTTAAATGAATACGCGAACTTTACTCTTGCACAAAGCGTGAAAAAGTTTATATTCTAAAAACAGAGAGAACTTTACAAACAAATTCATGTTGCAAAAAGAGCGTCAAATCATGTATGGTTTATATTTTCATTAAATATACTAGATTAAAGAGTGTTTGCTCACAGAGAAGCTTAAAAACAAGAAAAAATAAAAGTTCAAATATGTGCACTCTTCTCTGCTCTACCTTTTTCTCACCCTTTTCACCTTTGTTTCTTTTTCTTTTTTCTTTTCATTCCTTTCTCTTTTCTGTCGTTCTGTTACCCTTCTTCGTTCACTTCACTCAAACCAACTTGCGAGTGAAGAGGTTCACTCTCATAGTAGATAACACTACATCCTACCTCACTTTCATTAATGAGAAATTCGAAACCCCAGATCATCTTACTCAAACTTCTTTTGAAATGTGCTGAATACTTTTAGCTAATCAATTCATATGCACTTTGTTTCTCCATGTATTTTGAGCTTGAAGTACTTCAATATTCAATATTTTTGATCCTTCATTACTTCAAAGGCTACTCTAGTTCCTTAATTAAAATTGAAGTATCCTAAGATTTAATAAAGAATTAAATCTTGAACGAAAAATCTTTTGGCAAAAAAAAGGTTAAAACTAAGGAAAAATGGAAAGAACGAAAGTAAATGCAAATTAGAAAGCACTGCGGTTCTAGGTTTTAACTTGATTAAAATTTTTCTTTGTTTTTCTCGCTTTAATTAATTAACGGATTAATTATTTCTCTCTCCAGGGACCACAGAGAGAGATTTAATTTTTTATGGTTTCGTAGCCCTGGGCAGAAACCCTTATAGATTTGGTCAGGTGTCCGTCCATCATACTTTTTTCACGAGACTCAAGACTAGAATCTAGTAGGAGACGAGATTCGAGATTAGATGAAGGACAAAGGAGTGTTAGAGGGGAGGAGCTATGAAACTATTTTTTGTAGGTGAATGTCTCCTACATTGACTTATTGTTTGTTCCAAATCAATCAGTATTAAAACGTGCCTCGGACTTTTTAAATTATTATTGGATTTCGAATCGAAAAAGCTCAGTTTTCGGAAAAGTGGGCAAAACAACTACACTGGAACCGCGGTTATATCCTCTACCACTTATATCCTCTCGCGCTTATATCGACAAACAAGCCAATCAGAGTGCAGCGCAGCCATTTCGCCTTCGCTAAGCAGTATTGGTCGAATCCCCTTCCGGGAGGATATGAGTGAATGTTTACGTTCTCGGACGGCGGATATAAATGCGGTTACACTGTATTTGTTCTTAACCCTTTAGAAATGAAATTCAAAATAACTTTGTATTGTGCCAGGAAGATTCTCCGAAAATCCAAAAGAGCAGTTTCATGTAAAATTCATGATAAAGACAGGTTTTTTTGTGATTTTACCAGCATGATTTTTCTTATATTCTATGAGTTACAAGTTTGAGAGTATGTTTGAACTAATACAAAATTGGTAAACGATTATTATTTTTTTTTATTACATTTTTCCTGTAAATCATGATAAATTAGTATTTGTTGGTATGAATGACGCAGTAAATGCATTTTGCGATTAATATAGTTCGTTAAGGCATTTTTCAACTGTTTGAACAATTTCTATTTTTTTCAATTTTTGTTCATATTCCAAATCACGAGAAGTTCGTATTTTCTGGAATTAATGACACACCTAATGTATTTCAGGACTAATATTTTTTGTTTAAGACATTATTAAATGTTTTAACAATTAATAATAATTATCTTCTGACTTTTTATAGGAAAGCGGAGAAAATTATAGTTTTTTTCTTATCTCTTTACAACATATCGCTATAATAAAGAAGTTACAACTCAATTGTTCAAACAATTATTTTTTGCTTGAGCAATTTATTGATTATATTGTAAATACACTAAATAACTGCTTTATTACACCCACAAGAACAAAGGAACTTTTCATAATATAATATGTATCCCGAAACAATGTCTTAATAAGGAAAGACATAGTGTAAAAGAATTTAAAATACTAAAATTGTCTGTGCCTTTCCAGGAAGTCCACAGAAGTAAAATGAATAATATTAATCGTTTTAATTATTATTAACTATTATTGAATGGTTTAAAAAATTATTTAATAATGTATTACACAAAAAAGATTCTTGACAACATTTATTAAGTATGAAATTAATTCAAGAAATGCCTAACTTTCATGATTTAGCATGCAAAGAAATTTAAGCAATTAGAAGTTCTTTAAAATATCTTTGAAGAAAAATATTCCTTCTGAAATTCATTTATGGTGTCACTAATTCCAGAAAATTCTAACTTCTTATGATTGGCTAGAAAATAACAAATCGATTGATTAACAAAAATGGTTACTTTTGATTATTTACAGAAAAAATTGAAATTTTTTAATCAATAATAAATGTTGAAATAATTTGAAATTGGCTAAAAAATGATTGCAAACTTGCACTTCATCGAGTACAAAAATGTGTGCTATTTTAATTTTCAAACGCCCGTCTCTAGAATGAATTTCAAATGAAACTGCTATTTTGCATTTTCGGTGTGTAATATGACCTAATCCTTTTTATATCTATAATGTATTGCTTCACGTGGATAGCCTGGGTGTCCAGTATCTACTAACCTGGAAAACTTGGAATTTTCAGGAAATTTGTATACACGCGAAAATTCAACGATTAGGTAGAAAATTCAACTAGATAGTCGAAAATTAAAATACTACCTAAAAATGAATTTTTTTTACTAGAAAATTCAGCACACATTGTAAAAATTCATTTGTTTGGATGAAAATTTAACTGTTTTGTTCATGCTTCGTTTTTTGCTTTTGAAAGTTGATATTTTAAACTGAAAATTGAACTATTGCATTTTTTGCCAAACATTTTTTTTCGTTGATAATTAAACTATGTTGAAAATTTGTGTTTGGTTGAAAATTAACTTTTTTGTTAAAAATTCATATTTTTGTGTTAAAATTCAAATGTTCTGCAGAAAATTCCTCTTTTCGTCTTGAAAATTCTAAAGCTTGATATAAAATTACTTATTTTGTTGAGAATTCGTAATTTTTAGTACGAAATGAATCTTCTTTTTTGAAATTTTTGTTTTATGATTCAATTTGTCAACAATTGGTCTTTTTTGCCTAAATTAAACTGCTTTTGATTTTTATTGAAACTTGAAATACTTTATTTATAATTAATTTTTTGGTTGAACTTTCATAATTTTCTTTGAAAATTCATCTCTGTGGTTGAAAATTAAACTAAGTGGTTGCAAATTCATTTTTTTTTAAATTAATTTTTTACGGAAAATTGAACTATTTTGTTGAAAATTTATATTTCTGGGTTGAAAATTCAATTTTTTTAAATAATTTCCTTTGTTTTAAATTAAAATTTGACTATTCATCGAAATTTTGCAAATATTGTAATTGAATAATAAAATTACTGACTGAAAGGGTCGTAAAGAAAACGAAAAAAGTTTATTTTTACGACTCTTAAAATTTTTCTTTATGTGGAAATTACGATTTTGAAGAAAAAAAGTAATTTCAGTAGGTATAGCATCTATATTTAAACAGCGAGCATTACTCATTCAGCAAGAGCACTTGGGTAAAAGTTTCTCGGGCACTTTGCGGGGTTATTGCTTGTATATTAAATCATGCAGATTCTTGAATCTCTAACCAAAATGCCGTAGCTCGTATGTGCTCATCGAAAATTCGCGGTTCAACGAAACCCCAAACACAAAGGACCACCCACTGACAAGTAGCTATCTATAGGGCATTCACGGAATTTAAGACTGGATTGTGGGTATTCTCGTCCGATCGTTATTATTATCGCCATAAGCCTAATTCGGATACTCTAGTATCTAGTGTCTAGTGTCCAGTTGTGCGCTTATAGGGCCCTAAAATTATATTTTACTGAATACTGTATACTGTATAGAGTCATAAGCATAAATTCAAAATAGCGTCATTCGTTCTTACAAAATATAAACTGTAAAGCTAGAAGACTAAAGTAAAGCCTGTGTGAAGCCTTACAATAGTCAACGATTAACCACTTATCGTGTAACTGGCCAACGTTAAAATAATAATAATGACAGATTTCACACTTTTTCCCTCTGTTCCCTCTTCCCCTTTTTTAAAAGAATTCCTTATATTTTTGTCTTTTTTTTCAAGAAACTTCCCCTTCCTCTCGTTTTTTCGCCTAAATTCAAACTAAATTAATAGACCTCAATAAGACAATCAAACTATTTTTGTTTAAAACCTAATTCTTCTTGATTGAGAGTTCTACTATTGTAGTTTTGGTTCGAAACTTATCTTTTTTGGTTAAGAATGTAGTTATTTTTTAGAAAATTGAAAGATTTTGCTGAAAAGCCAAACTTTTTTTATTGAAAATGTAACAATTTTGTTGAAAAATCGTCTTTTATGGGGTTAAATATTGAATTATTTTAGTAGAAAACTAATTTTTTTTTAATTAAAACTGCAAGTGTCTGTTTGAAAGCTCATGTGTTTTAGTTAAAGATCCAAATATTTTCTTGAAATCTAGTCTGTTCTGATTGAATTCAAGTGTGTTTTTATTTGTAATCAAAATATTTTTAAATCAAATATCAACTTCTTGATTGAAAGATTAACTACTTTGTTCAGAATATATTTTTTGTTTGAAAATTCGTTTCTTATGGAACTTAATTATTAGAAATTGACCTCTTTTAGTTAAAAATTCAAATATTTGAATAACAATTTATTTATTTTGTTAAAAATTAGTTTTTTTGGTGTGGTTGAAAATTGATGTATAAGTTGTAAATTTGGCTTTTTGGTAGGAAATTAATCTTCTTGGACCAAAATTCATCTACTTTATTGAAAGTTGAACTACTTTGTTCAAAAATAATTTATTTTGGTTTAAAATTGCAAATTTCAGTTGAAAGTTCATCTCTTTGCCACATTTAGGTTTTTTGTTGTTAAAAATTTATTTTTTATTCAAAGAAGAGGAATTTCACTATTTGGGGATGGAAAAAGAACTTTTTTATAAAAAAAATTCAAGTTTGTAGATTGGAAATTTCACTGTCATATCAGAATGTTGTCGTTTTTGCTCAATAATGCAACTGTTTTTTATTGAAGTTTAAAATTGTCATGGTCGAAAATTTGACCATTTGGTCGACAATTCAACTCTTTGGTGAAAAATTCAAGTGCTAGGTCAGAAATGTAACTATTTTGTTAAAATTTTAGTTATTTTGTTGATGGTTCAACTTTTTTATTAAGGTTATTTTTTTGTCCTAAATTCAACTGTTTAATTGAAAATGCAACTATTTTGGTTGAACTTTAATATTTTTTGTTTGATAATTTGGTTGAAAACTTAACTTTTTGAGTAAAAATTTAACTATTTAGTTAAAGTTATCTTTTTTGGACGAAACTTAAACTATTTGATTGAAAATACGTCCATTTGGATGGAGAATTCACCTTTTTTGGTCAAAAACTTCTCTTTCTTGGTTTAAATTTTTTGTTAAAAATTCGTATTTTTGGGTTGGAAATTCATCCTTTTAAGTAGAAAATCTTTTATATTCGAATTTGAACTATTTTGTTGGAAATGCAGCATATTTCGGCTGAAAGACTTAAGAAATAAAAGCGTCTGATTTTGAATTCAGTATGGTACCTACGTTAATTCGATTCAAAATAATGGAATACTCTATTTTCTTGAAAAATCGTCCAACTTTCCCCGTTTTGAGTATATTTTGGTTTCGTAAGTCTGTAATGGAATCAGTTTGATAAGGTTATTCATCAGTCCTTTCTCAAGCACTTGGAATGTGTAATATTGTTGTATATTTTTGAAAAATCAGCCGAATTATTTTTAAAGTTATGAAGCTCCATAATCTGAAGCTAGACATAAATTTAAGTTATACGATAACTTTGGAACTGCAGTGTCAATCGCGAAAATCGTTAGAAGGCTGACGCCAAACGAGGGTGAATCGACATTGCAAAAGGGGAATTTCGTTATCTCATTGGACGTTCGCTTTCGTTATCTTTGAAACTGCTGCCAGTACCATGGGAATGGTAGCAGTTCTTTCTCGGGTAAAGGAAGAACAGGCAGAACAAGGGAATGAAATTTAATTCCAACTCTGAAGGGAACCAGCAAAGTACCCCATAGTCCAAGAAAAGTCCGTAAGCGAGGAACTACAAGACACGTTGTAACCTACTCTATACATATATATTATAGACAATATAGGGCGTGTGTTCGATCGCCTGGTATTTGAACTTACCAGATTTTCTTCCCAACTTATACTGTTATAGGAAAGCTATCAGCTTTTCTTTCGTGTTTTGCAACTTATGGGAAAATAACTAGGTAATGGGATTTTAACCAATCTCTACTGTCTCTTCCATTTCCGAAAGAAAAACTTTCATATCCTGCACAATTTCCGAGAGTAACAAGTTTCATTAAGTAATAACAGAGTTGCCGTGGGTCAGTGCAAATCTAGATATCAGGGAAAAGTCAGGGAGTTTGATCCGTCAGGTAAAAGTCGGGAATTTTGACAAAAATTATGGAAAAGTCAGGAGATCTCTGTAAGAGGCACTTTGAATAACGGGGTTGAGTCATGTGAACCTTCGGAAAGTTTATCGCAAGTCACATTGGCTGCATCTATCATTTTGGTCAATTTAAATTCCACAGTAATTCGTATAAAGTGCGGAAAGACACCCCTATATTTAGTTAAAAAAATAATATAGCTCACAGTCTTATCCCTTTTCAACGTCAAGTGTTGGGTGGGAATCTGGATGGGTGATTGGCCACAGAAATAATTTAAGTCACCCTTTGTACTTTTTCTAATTTTTTGTGGATTCTACATTTTGAAGTGATTACTCCTTATGCCCCGGTGTGAACTCGCAAAACTGGGTAACGATAACTTTAACGGCAACGCTTCCTCGCCCGTATCTCTCCTTCGCTTCTCCCACTGACTGACTTTTTTAATCCCCCTCCCTCTTTATCTCTCCTTTGTTTCTTCCACTTCTCTCCCTCTCCCTCTCTCTCACTGACTCTCTCTCGTTGGCTCTCTTTCTCTCCGTTTCACGATCGTACACGTGCATGAATTGATTTGCGATTTTGTGTATGGTTACTGAAGTGTTATGTAACTATTAAGTGTATTTCAAATATTTTCTATGTTGAAAGACTTAAAAAAAACCACTTCAATTTATATCATATGAAGTTATCACTTCTGCAGTGAGACCGGCTTACGTGTTTTTCTCCAGAAGAGAGACTTTACATTTTTCCAATTGGTTAGGGAAAAGTGAAGGTATTTTGAAAATTAGGTTCCCTAACACCGTGATATTGCATTTTAGTCAGTAATTCATTTTCTTGGTATTTCTATTCCATATTTTTGGGTAAAAATGCAAATGTTTAGTTGAATAATTAATCTTATTTTATTGAGGATTCCACTATTTCCTTGTAAAATTCATAATTTTTGTTTAAATTCAAGTGTTTTTTTATTAAAAATTAAAATTTCGTTATTTCAAATATATTTATTGGAAACTCCTTTTTAAATTAATTTGATTAATTAATAATTTAAATATTCTGGTTTTTGTTAAACCTGTTTTTTTTCTAATTAAAAATTCAGCTAGTTGAGTAAAACTTGAAGCAATCTGTTAAAAATGTATTTTTGTGGATAAAGGTTCATCTATAGTTAAAAAGTGAAGTATTTAGTTTAAATTTTCTTTCGTTTTTTAAGTCAATTTTTTAACCGAATATGTAGCTTTTCTATTTTTCGTTTAAAATTCATATTTTTTAGTTGAAAATTCACCTTTTTTGGTAGAAAACTAATCTTCTTGGTTGAAATCTTCTCTTTTTTTGGTTGAAAATGCAATTGTTTCGTTAAAAATGAACTTTTTTGTTCAAAATTTATATGTTAGTTACAAATTCAACTGTTTTACATAAAATTGGTCTTTTTCGTTAGAAATTCGCCTCTTGGATTGGAAAATTCCATTTCTGGATAGAAAGTAGAACTAATTTGTTAAAAATGAATTTTTTTTCTGAAGAAAATGAACATGCGCTGGTTGAAAAAGCCCCTGTTTTACCGAAAATTGGTTTTTTGGGTAAAAATTTGCCTTTTTTCAAAATTGACCTGCTTTGTTAAAAATTTATTTTGTCGGCAAATTCATCATTTTACTGGAAGTTCATCTTTTTAATAATAGATTTAATGCTTTCCCATAACATATTCTTAGTTTTGCACACGATTAAGACCCGAAAAACCTGCTTTTTTATCATGCATCTCATTGTTTGAAAATTTGACTATTTTCTTGATAATTCGTTTCTTCTTGTTGCTGATGTTGACTTTTTTCACTAGATATTTAATTTTTCCATTCTTAGCTGAACACAAATTTTTTAAGTTAAAAATTCAAATATTTCTTTGAGAATTCATGGATTTTGTTGAAAATAATTTTTTTTTGGTTATAAATTTGCCTGTTTGGTTGAGAATTCAATTTTTCAGTTAAAAATTCAACTATTTTGATAAAATGTAATATTTTTGTTTAAAATTCAGCTCTTTATTTGGAAATTTCAATATTATGTTCAAAATTCATTTGTTTCTTTTTTGGTTGTGATATCAAAGATTACATTTTTCGTTGAGAATTCATTTTTTTTGTTGAAAATTCAACTATTTTGGTAGAAGTTTCATTATAGTTTTAAAAAATTTAAATATTTGGATTGAAAATTTATCTTTTGTTGTTTAAAATTCAACTGTTTAAAAAATGCAATTGTTTGGTGAAAATAACAAATGCTTTTGGTTGAAGTTTCATCTTTTTTGTTTGGAAAGTTGAGCATTTGGTTAAAGTTCATCTTTGTGAATAGAAAGTTCCACAACTTCCTTGAAAATTTAATTATTTGGTGGATAATTCAACTATTTAATTAAAAATTGAACTATTTTGTTGAACATTTTATTATCTTGTGGAAAATTGAACTATTTTGTTAAAAAATCATCAACTTTTGTGATCGACAATAAACTGTGTATTTGAAAGTTTGTCCTTTTCGATTGAAAATTCATCGCATGGAAGAAATATAATCTTTTTTGGTCGAAAAAAGAAATTAATTTGAAATTGTTTTAGTCTTTCAATAAAAATATCTTTGTTAAAATCTGTACAAGAACAAAGTTCTGGTGTTTGAATATTCAGGGCTAGGAAAAATGCAAAATTAGTTAGAGAAAAATTTGGGAAAACTCAGGGAATTTTGAAAATTAATTTTTTCGGCCACCCTGAATAGTCATTCAAGTAGTCCATATTATGGCGAATTAGAGTGTTGTGAATTAAGGAAATAACAATATTTGAATGAAGAGATGTTTTCACAATTACCGCAGAACAATTGAGCAGCACAGAGGTATTTTTTGCAACTTCCCGCGTGGGAAATTCACCAAACGAGGGTGAACATAACAGAACTTCTCTAGGGTCCTCCAATGTGGTGCTTTCATTTTGGTTCTTTTCTTTATACGCTATAGCAAAAAAGAATCGTTTACGTCCTTTGTTTTCCTGATTTATAAAATGGTCAGACTAATAATAATGTAATTTCGTAAAATAACATAATGTAAAGCACGTATTAATTTTTAATATTACACTTTTACAGAAACTTTTAAATCTAGTTGAATGAAAAAGGTGGATTCTGCGCGGTAACCGAAGTGTCACTTTAACTTCTCTGTTCTAGGAATTGCATTATCTTGTTCTCATTTGAACAGTTTTTTCCAAGCAAGTGCTTGAATACCGTAATCGAATATGCAGTGGAGTTTGTAAGAAGATTATAATGTAAGGCTAATAATAACATAGAGAGACTTTTAGAAATGAGATGCTTTCCATGCTTGTATTCATTTTGTTATTTTTTTTCTTATCATTTCACGAATTAAGTAATTCTTTATCTCCTTTGGTCATTACAAACTAAATTTTTAAGAAATTGAGCACATTTTATACTTATGCAGTCAAAACCTAAAAAAATACTCTAGTATATGTGTTAAATACTCATTTAGGAAAATGAAAAGAAACTGGGATCCATAGTTTTTCTTAATTTATTCCGAATTATTATATTTATTGAAAAAATGGTTAAGTAAAAGTTACAAATCTCCTTCAAATACACATTTTTGATATGTAAATTTCCAATTCAACTGCTCAAGTATAACAAAAAGAGTGAACAAATTCAAAACAAAATGTTAGATATTTTTAAAAATCAGGAAGCATTTTTAATTTTACTTACTAGTAGGCTTTGTGAAAATAGCAATGATCATTTTCGACCCCCGAAAACCCTAATTCGTTATTTTGGCATTGATATTAATAAATGGTAGAAATTGTTTTTTCAATTAAAATTAAAATTTTTATTCAAATTTCTAGTCGCAAGATTTTGTTTAAAAAAATGTCAAAGAACTGCAAAGATTTTTTACAGCAAACTGCAACTAAAGACAAATTCCATTTCAAAGCATGCAATGAGTTCTGAATGAGGTGGTCAAAATACGTTGGCATAAAAAGTATATGATTCTAAATACTAAAGCAAGGAGTGAATATTAAGAGAACAAGTTGTTTAGAAATAGATTTCCTTTAAAAAAGCCTATTTCACTTTCTTAGTATATGGCACCACATCAATTTATATACTTATAAATAAAACCGAAAACCAATACAAAGTTAAAAATTAATTGTTCGTGAGGCGGTAATATATCCGGATCGAGATAATCATGACTGAGTAAATAAGTTTATAATTTGATGTGGTTCCATATATTTAAATAGTGAAAGAGGCTTCTTTAAAGGAAATTTATTTCTAAACAATTCTTACCCTTCATATGTTTACTCCTTTCTTCGGTAGTTTTTGAAAAAATTAACCATTTGGATTTTTTTAAAATGTTTTTTTTTCAAAAGAAAGAAATTGTTTAATAGAAGTCAAGCTAGGAGAATATGTAGTCCATATTATCGACAATCTACAGAAAAAGTAATGTAAAGGTGGCATTTTCAAGAAAATCCATTTAATTGTTATAAAAAAATATGCTAAACAAATTGCAAATAGTGTTATTACCAGTAAAAATCTTATTTTCACTCAAATTACTTCGCATTAATGTAGGACTGAAATTTAATGTAAAAAAATAGTTAAAAATTCAACAGAAATAATTGTTATAAACAGTTTTAGTGGAAAAATATTTAAATTTGAGGTTTTTTAGATTTGGATTAACCTTAATCGTCTGCATTGTTGCAAAGATTTGTAGAAATAATGTATGTGTGATAATATTTGATTAAGTAAAATAATTAAAAATTTTATAAACAAAATACGAATGACTACCAAAAAAAATACTTAGAAAGTTAACAGCAACCATTCTTGTGGGAGAATATTAAAACTAGCGGTTTTTTTGAAATTTTAATTTCCTTCAATCGCCGGAATGGTACATATATTCCTAAAACTAACCTATCTTTCAGAATATTTGGTAAAATATAACAACTTGAATCTTGATGAACAACTATAATAAACAAAATCAAAATTTCGACAGTTTCGCCCAGCAAAAAAAAATCAGTTTTTAAATCACAATAGATTGAGAATGACCAATACATCAATGAGAATGAATAAATAAGTAATGTGTCACTGTAAGCTTTTTTTACATCAAGGACAATTTCTTGAACATTTTATAATTAATAACTATGATAAATTGTTCATAGAAATATTTATGAACACATTTTTATTAATGTTTGCGGCTTATTCTTAAGCTATTTCAATAGAAAGAATGATTTTCTTCTTCATAATTTGACTAATATTTTAATTTGTTTATATTAATTGATAAAAAGAGATATTTCGAGTTTCACTCGTGTAAAAACTACGAATTGTTTGCCGACGTTTCGTGAACATTGCAGTTCACATCTTCAGGGCTGACCGTCGGCAAACAATTCGTAGATTTTTACACAAGTGAAACCCGAAATATCTCTTTTTATCAGAATGAATCATCGTGAAAGTATAAAATTTATATTAATTATTTGTAAATATTGAAATTATTATATTTGACCAAACATCATCGAATATATATTATTTTTAAAAATATCCGTATCAATTTCGGTGAATAAAGTTAATTAACATCTAAAAAAACTCAAATATAAATATTTTTTTGAGTAGCATTTATTTGTATAATAATTTAACCCTTAGCTTGCGCTATGGGAAAAAATTACCACAACAAATTTTTGAGCTCACGTTAACCGTACTAAATTCGAGGAAATCGACTGCGTGTCGACTTTTACCAGTAATTGACATCACTAACTAAAGGTAAAGTGGGTTATTATAAAGCGGCAAACGTCAGCATACGTTGGGTACCCACCCAAAGTGGACCTTGTAAAGCTGTGGGGTATTTATTACCCGTTGTTCCGTCAGTGAGCAAACAAGTTAATTTCAACCATAATTTTGGCGATTGATATTAGTGATTTTCGTTTAGTTTCCAACGTAATTTGATCATCTAAAGTGATTGAAATTTTTTTTCTCATTATTTTGCAAACTTTGAAAAATAAATATCTTTCTTGAAAGCATCAATAATGCAGTCATTTTTTTCTTAAGGTGTAGTAAGATCAAATTTGGAGTGTTCAACTTCTCGCCCAAATTAAAAAAGTTGTTATCATAGTCCTGTAGGGCTTTTAAAAAGCAAAGTTTTTCTTTTCTTGACTTTTTTTCATATCATGCGTTTTCTGGCTTAAAATGTTCATTTTAGTTTGTTTTTTTTTGATTTTGAAAATGCTCTAACTCTGATAATTTTCTTTGTATAGAAAAAAGTCATGGGGATAAATTGTTTGAGTTTCCGAATACTATGAACAACCATACATAGAATTTTTAAATCTTGAAAAATGTGGTTTCAAACATTTTTGGTACGATCAAATTTGTAATTTTCAACTTTTCGACCAAATTAAAAAAATTTGTTATTATAATCTTGTAGGGCTTTCTAAAAGCAAAGTTTTTCTTCGCTTGACTTTTTTTCATATCATGCGTTGTTTGGCTTAAAATGTTCATTTTAGTTTTTTTTTTTGGATTTCGAAAATGCTCTAACTCTGATAATTTTCTTTTTATAAAAAAAGTCAGGAAGATAAATTGTTTAAGTTTTGAAGTAAGTACTATAAAGAATCGTCCATAGAATAGATACATCTGGAAAAAGTGTGGTTTCAAAAATTTTTTGTACGATCAAATTTTGAATTTTCAACTTTTTGTCTAAATTGAAAAAGTTGTTATCATCAACTTGTAGGGCTTTCAAAAAGCAACGTTTTTCTTTTCTAGACTTTTTTTCGTAACATGCGTTATTTGGCTTAAATCGTTCATTTTAGTTTGTTTTTCTGGATTTTGAAAATGCTAAAACTCTAGTAATTTTTGATTGTTCAAAAAAAGTCATTAGGATAAATTGTTGAATTTCTCGTATTCCATGAATAACCGTGTAGAGAATTTTTTAATTTTTAAAAAAGTGGTCTTAAAAAGTGTACCAAAGAGCAATCTAATAGATTAATTTTGTCAAAAGTTATCGTGTTCACAGCCAGACAGACAGGCAGACACACAGACAGGCACATTCGTAAAAACCTGTTTTTCGGTTTCAGGGGGTCTCAAAACGTAGACATTTGACAAAAACTGGGGGGGGGGGGTTAAATTGTACACAAATCGAATACCTTCTCTGATGAGAATGTAAAAATATTAAAAATTATGTGAGTTAAGAATTTTTAAGTAAAAAACTAATTTTTTGTTCAAAAAATTGTAATTGTCTTAAATTAAACTAATGACTATAAAAACAATTCCATTTTAAAAAACATTTTAAAATATATTACTTATTTTTTTTGTTCAAAAATAATCAATACCTGCTGCGTGGGACATGTTTGAACACGCGGGGTGAGTACAGCCGTTGTGCTTTTTACGTAATAAAAAGGAGTTGTGCCAGTTAAGGGTTAAAGCAGTTTAAATTTTTTCATCTAATTTCTTGATGAAAATCTTAATTCTTATACTTTACCAAATATTATCAAACATTCATTAATTTTAGGAATATTTGCAGTAATTCAGACACTACCACTATGCGCCAATTTTTTTTCAAGATTGTATATAGCAATTGAAAGAATCAATAAGACAATTTTTTGTATTCTTAGAGTACCATGCACTTATTTAAGACAATATAAAGTTTAACTGAGCAGTTATTAAAGCGTAAAGAATCTTAATGTAAAAATTGTCCCATTTTCCATACTTTAAATAAAAATATTGTAAATAAACAAATAAAAAACACTAAACTTCAGACCTAACCCCTATTGGACATTATATGTCCGCTTTTAAAAAATATTTTTACACGGAGTATCTCGTGATCTTTTCTTCAAGACGAAAGAAGATGAAACAAGTATGAAATAAATATATTGTAAACGTTACTGTTACATTCAGAAAAGAAAATTGTCGAAGTAGCACTAATCGTGAATTTAATGACTCTGTGAATATCTCTTTTTACTTTTAAAAATGCTTTTGTACCTCTCCATATATTTTCTGAAAAAGGTATTTTTCTAAAAAGAACTTCACTCCGAAAGACCCATGAAGAGCAATAGATCTCCACAGCTGATTTATTTCTTATATAATTTTTTTTCGAATAAATGTAAGTCCTGAGGAGATAATCCGTGATCCTTTTGTCTCTGCTGCCGTTTACTTTTTTCAAGAATCTCGTTATGGAAGTCCGATTCTGTCTGGAGACTTTTCTTCGCGGACCTCGTCGACAATGCGAAATTGATGAGAAAATCATAGGGGATTTGGAGGCAGCTGGTTGTCCCAAGCGTGTAATATTGAAGATTCTCATCGAGGACAAGCTTAGTTTCGCCGGAAAAAGACAGGTTTCGCAAATAGGAACAAGGGACGAGAAAGGAGAACCTGAAAATTAGAACTTGGAACCTGGAACTTAGAACTTGGAACCTGGAACCTGGAATAGAGTATGATGAGGTATTTCGTGGCAGTCTGGAAGATCGTGATAAGCACTCGAGACAATTGCAGAGAAGCATGCAAGAGATTTAATATTAACTTGGCACTCTGTCCTAGGCTGATTACAGTCTATTGTACATCGCACCTTTGATAATCTATACCTACGTTCCGCCAGGCAGGCTATGATGCATACGCCTCGTATATCAAATTTACCGGAAACGACGGGGCCAGAGATTCCGGATACTGGGGCAGCTCGGTTGGTTGGTTGAGGCCACACCATCCCTCAACGCTGATGCTGGACATAAATTCTCGACTCTTCGCACTCAATTTTCGGACGTTTATTGAGTGAATGATGTGGACACTATACTACCGGAACCTGCACTCTAGACTAGAGATTCGGGAAACACTCACTTCTTCTTCACGAAATTTAGGTACAAATCTAGCCAACCTCGGAATTTATCGCTCTCATTCTGCTGCTCACTCGGGGTAAGAAATCACAGAAACATTCCAGACCAACCGTTTCATCGCATAAACCCAAAGTGATATATTTAAGTAAAAAATTTCATTTTATCAATATTTTTAGCCGGGTTATGACTGCGCCCTCTGTTATCGGTGGAACATTAGGAGTAGGCAATATTCATTTACCATAAATTCAGGTCACGGAATAATGGACATAATATGTGATGGAGAACTGGATATAGGGGCAGTGATGCTATATATCACATCAACTATGTGGTATGATTAATTATTGTTTAACTAATAACTGTTTAACGTCACGAGATGTGAAAAATCCTCCTGTCATTGCACTAAAAAAAGTTCAGTATTTTAGTACATAAAACGGTTTATAAGACAGTAGATTACATTTGGATCTTAAAATATTTGTTTAAAGTATAGAAACACTAAGCTCAAGATTAGTTCAAGTCCTCGGAGTTGCATATGAATACCATTCAGATTTCTTTTAATTCAGATTTTTTTATTAAAGAATTATTACATTTCCTATTTGAAAAATGTAGTTATCTGAATATACCTATATTGTTTTAGAATAAACCGCCAAAAAAATATATATGTTCATTAACCAAAGATCAAACGCCAAGGCCAGCGGTTTTTAACAATTTTGTATTACAATATAATGCAAACCGTAAATGTAGGCAATTTTCATTTTTCTCATAATGTAGTGTACAAACCATATCTTGTGAAATTGTATTACCTTTTTGAAATAAACTTCTAATACACTTATTCTAAAATAAAAAAAATGATTTTTTCAAAAATAAATCCTCACGTTTTTAGCGTTAAAATGATCAAATTTTAAAAGTATAATCTGGTATCAAAATTTCAAAGAACAAATTTCATTAACCTTAAGACGACGGGAAAATTTTGGTTTAAATCGAGTTTTTATTGGACCCAAAATTTATTTATAATTTTAACGGATAACTCATTTTAAGTCTTCAACCTGACAGGTGGTCGATATTCCGATCACCCCCGTCCTCAACGTGAAGGACAATATAAAAAAATGTTTTCATGCTATTTTAGCGTTATAGTTGGTATACCCATGTTTTTGATGCGCTGAGTATGAAAAAATAGTGCAAGCAATCCTAAAGGCACCGTTGATCTTGACAATTTCTATCTCAAAGTCAATTTGTGAATTTCGTGATACGGAGTAAGCTTAAGGATGCTTAAAGGACTTATTTTACTTTTTTTTAAAGAAAAGAAAATGACCTCGTAATGACAATTATTAAGGTCAAAAAGTCTACAGGATTTTTGCACTATTTTTCTGTTATTCAAAACAACAAATTTTTCCTAAAAACATCAAATGATGTGTATGCATTGGGTGTTCGATATTTCGACCAACTCCATCCTCTAAAGGTTAAATTAAGAAAGTAAAGGTCAACATATATTTTGCTTCAATTCCAAGAAATTTTCTTTGAATGAAGGAACATTCTTCTAAGTGAATACCAATCGGTTCAATATTATAAGCTCCAAATATACTGAAATACGAAAAAACCTAATCTTGCTCATAGCAAGTGTAAAATCTTCATAAATAATAATCGACAAATCAAAAAAAAAAAAATAAATAAAATGCTTTTGAAGATATTGAATAAAAATAACTAGTACTGTTCCAGTACTTTTCCCATAGAAAAGTATTTCCCTTTCTGAATAAAAAATTAGTGTCCCGCTTTACCACGCATGCCACACGTGTTTGTGCTTTAAACCTTTTATTTGTTACTTTAGTCTTATAAGTAATTGTAAAAATGTGTTTAAAAAAGTAAACGGAACTTTTTTCGTGCCGAAATTGGATTCATAGAAAATGTTAAGGAAAATCGTTAATTTAATACTGATTTGTCTCATACTCTAAAATGGGGCTACGAGGGTAATTTTTTCAGTTTTTCACCGTAAAGTGCAAGAAGGAATTTAAATTAGGTCTTAATGCTTCAAATATATTATCGATATTTGGCCCTATTTGACACTATAAAGCACCAAAGTACATTGTAACTGATGGCAACGGTAAACAGTCAGCTGATTGTCATTTGGAACAAAATCAAATTTATTTGTAATCTCATGTATAAATAAGTAAGACATTAAAATTCATCATATAATTTGATTTAGTCTCATTCTTTTTTTGGTAGCTCCAGGTCTCGCTACCGTACAACATAGTGGGTGCAAGCACAGAGTTATATATAGCTATTTTAGTTTTATTTTTTATATTTTTACTTCTGGTAATGGCTCCTACACTGCCGATAACCTTCCTACCCTCGTTTATACTCCTGGCTATCGCTCTATCTATCTTTCTGCGATAGTAAATAAACTACCAAGATATACGTACTTATCAACTTGTTCTACCCACTTATGAAAGAGATAATTAATTATGAGAAATAAAGTTTCTGGTGAGCCGGTTTGTCCAACACGTGCAGCCTGGTCCCATTTTACTAGGCAGTCTGATAAGTCCCTGAAAAATGAAACACGGAGAAGTTTTTTTGGCCAAAGTCGGTTTTATTTTTCAACATACTCTCCTTTTAGGTCGATACAGAAAGTCCAACGATTTTCTAACTTTTTGATACCGTCCGAAAAGTACTCGATCGTAAGGTCTCCAAAATACGCCTCAGTTTCAGCTATGAGCTCCTCATTTGAGTAAAAACGCTTACCGTTGAGCCATCTCTTCACATTAGGGAACAAGTAATAGTCGCTGGGGGCCAGGTCTGGTGAATACGGTGGCTGAGGAACCAATTCGAAGCCGATTTCATGCAATTTTGCTTGTGCAACTAA
>NC_046659.1:87723525-87729603 GCF_010883055.1 Belonocnema kinseyi | reverse complement strand
TTTCAAGATAGTCCACGAATATTATGCCATGTGCATCCCAAAATACGGAGGCCATAACCTTTCCGACCCATTGTTGCGTTTTTCGACGCTTCGGAGCACTTTCGCCCGGTGGAACTCACTGTTTTGCCTGTTGCGTTGACTCAGGAGTGTAGTAGTTAGGAATCGGCGCAAAAACTGGGTCGGCTTACGCGAAAATAATGCCAAATTCTGCTGGGAAGTTGTCACACGAATTCGTTTTTGGTCCACTGTGAGCAAACGCGGCACCCATCGCGCGCAGAGCTTCTTCATGCCCAAAACTGAATGCACATTTTCTGGTGTAGTGACCTCTTTTGGGTGCCCAGATCGTTCAGCATCAACAGTGCTCGTACGGCCACAGCGAAACTCAGTAAACCACTTATGAATCGTTCCAATCGACGGTGCAGAGTCCGGGTAATACTTATCCAGCTTGGCCTTGGTCTCGGATATCATTTTCTTGCGAAGATAGTAGTGTTTGATCAAAACTCGAAACTCAGATTTTTCCATATTAAAAAAAAACTCGGAGGTTAGTCGCTTCTCAGTGCTGTAACTTGTAAATACGTAAACATAAATGACTGAAGTTTTGACAGGCGTCATTTGAAGGATCGAGCTCGACGAAAATGGTTCACATTAGTGAATACTAATGCCATCTCTTAGAATTTTCAGGTACTTATCAGACTGCCTAGTATATTGCCCGGTAGTTTAGTGGGTCATTATTTGGGATCTTATTAAAATTTCATTCTCACTTATATTTTTGCTCGAGATGTCAAAATATTAGAACCATAAACATGAATATTTTCAGATTTGATCCTTTGAATACGAAATACATTAAATTAATAAGTAGATAGGCAAGGGGGGTTCTGAATCAAGATTCGTATTCGTACCGACATTGAGAAGCTTCTAACCTCTAGTGGTTGATGTCCGTGCTAAGATTCTAGAATGTTCTTAGAAGATCTAATGACGTTACAGAATAATATTGCGCAATTATTTGAGGGCGGAATTTGCGAGAATAACATTCAAGGTTGTCACGTAAATAGTTTCAAAGTTATTTGCCTATAAAATAAATAAATGTTTTAATTGAATGTATAATCTAAAAATAATAAATTAAATTTATAGATAAAACGGCATACTTACGCATCTCAAACTGCATATGGACCCCTTAATATTTGAGCACCAAATGAAGAAATAAATTTTTCATTTTAAGGTATTATCTAGAAGGAAGCAATAAATCATCCTTGTTTGTCTCATATAGCGCTTAAAATAATTACATGCCAGACAAGCTTTAATATTGTTTAGCAAATTCCAGAAGCTATGGACACGTACACCTGCCAACCTTTCATCTTGTGTCGCAATGAACACGTGCATATTTTGCTCATCGAATAAATAAATACATTCTTAAATTCAATGTATTATTCAGAAAGGAAGCAATAAATCATTCTTGTTTCTTCTATACACCCTTGAATCTTAGTTTGCAGTGGACACGTGCATCTTTTGCGCACCATTTAAATACATTTTTAATTCAATGGTTTATCTAGAAAAAAAGCAATAAATGAACTTTATAGACAAAGTCTCACACTTAACCATCTCAAATTACGCCTGTACACCTGCATCTTTTGTATACCAAATAAATCTTTCTCTAGAGAGAAGCAATAAATCATCCTTGTTTTTCTTATACAACCTTGAAAATATTCACGCTACAACCTTGAATGTTGATGCACGCGTGTATGTTTTGCGCAACAAATAAATATTGGCCTAGAACGAAGCAATAAATCATCCTTGTTTTTCTCATAAAACCTTGAAAATATTTACTTGATAACCTTGAATCTTGTTTTCGTAAATGCGGCCCTCAAACTATTGCGCCATATTATTTTGTGATTTCATCGGCTCTTCCGAGAAAATTCTAGAAGCTTATCATGGACATAAACCACTACAGGTTAGAAGCTTCTTGATGTCGTCAAGGTTGGAATCTTGATCCAGAATTCTCCTGCCTTTAATTAAAGATCTGCCCTCAATATTGGTGTAATTTTTTATATTGATTGCTTATTATTCATAGAATGTCCTTATCTTGAGGTGTTCAGCAGCTTAGTAGAGTGCACACAAAGAGTATTTGTGGTTCGGAGGCTGGTCAGTTGCATCTGCCCCATGCATAACACGTAGTAATTGGGCTATGTCTACTGCTATCAGTTTGGCATGGGTCAAGAGGATTCGAGGCTGATGAAGAGGTGGGGAGTTACACGACGCGAAAGCCGATTAATGCAAATGTCTAACCTATTGCGAGGATAGCGTGGACAACGATGAACGCTAGAGGGTGAAGGGTTGAAGAGAGCTGAGGGATGAGTGTAGTTGGTCTGGGAGTGTGGGAGGTATTGAGGGTTCAGGGCGAGAGTGGCATTCTGAATTACTACACTAAACTATAGTTACTATAGTCCTTCTCCACGCTGTGTCGCTTTGCCCGACCACAACGCTTCAATTTAGAATGCTAATCAGCCCTCCGGTCCTACCGACATTCATCCCTTATCCTATCGAGCCGGTTTCCATAAGGCTCAGTCTTTAGTAACTCTACGTCAATGTCGAAGCCTACATCTCTCGTTAGCTTTACTTGATAATGTCCAACGATTTAGACGAGATTGCCCCTTCAAACTAGGAGCGCTTCCACTGCTTCAAACTAGGAGTGTTTCCACTAAATCCCCTTCGGGTGGCCGTGGGCCTGGAAAATCCTGGAAATCAGGAAAAAAGTCAGGAATTTCAGAAAAAATCTCGCAAGAGTCAGCGAATTTCTATAAAAAGGACTTGAAAAAACTTGTTTAAGAATAATAAATTTCCATTAAAAAAATAACGCCTCACATATCAAAGTAGACGTAGAACTACTTTTTCCGCTGGTCAGGTCCACTTGATGATTTCCAACGTTCTCGAAGGAATGTAGACAAGATTGATCCTTCAAGTGGCAAGCATTCCCACAAAATCAAATACACCCACATGACTGCAGGTCAGGGAAAACCTGTAAATGAAGAAAAAGTCAGGTATTTCAAAAAAATCTTGCAAAAGTCAGCCAATTTCTATGAGAGCCGCTTTAAACATCGGCGAAGAGTAATAAATAAAAAATTAATTTTTTTAAATTGTTTCCTTCCGTTTGTGAAAGATTCTAATGTTAATTAGAAAAATCAAGGAAAAGTTGAGCAATTTTATTGGTCAGGGGAAAGTGAGGGATTTTTATAAAAATCTTGCAAAAGTCAGGGACTTTCTATAAGGGGCACATTAAATAAATTTAAAGTATAAGAAATTTGATGTTTTGTTTCATTTTAATTTGAAATTGTTTTATTCCACCTATAAAAGATCATATGTTAAAAATGTTGCAAGAATGAAATTCTGGCCTTTGAATATTAATGGACCGGGAAGATGATAAATTGGTCAGGGAAAAAGTTAGGGAATTTCAAACTGAAGTTTGCGGCCACCCTAATATAATATTCTCATTGGTAATTTATTTGACTTATATTGCTGTTTCATTATTCCTCGTTGCTTCCTTCTGACGATTATATTTTTAGATAAAAATTGTCTTATGTGGTCAAAAATTCAGCAATTTTGTTAAAAAGTCATTCTTTTTGGTTGAAAATTGAACTGAAATCTTTTTCATTTGTTAACTTATATAACTACTTTTTTGAAAAATCGTCTTGGTTGAAAATTCATTTTGTTGTTGTTGTTTAAAATGTAAATAGTTACTTTTTTAACCTTAATTATTTTTTTTTTAAGTTGGAAAATCTTTTTTTTTTGTACTGAAAATGTAAGTTTTCCATTTTTGCCTGAAATTTAATCTTTTTTAGTTGAAAAATTCATCCTTTTTTTGTAGATGACCAATATCTTTACCTGACATTTTCAGCTTTTTCATAAAAATTGTAACTGCTTGGTTACAAATGAACTTTTCCGTTGAAATTTGTTTTTCAGAAAATTCGCCTTTTGGCTTGAAAGTTCAACAATTGCAATTAACTTTTTTTCCTTTGTTAACTGAAAAATATATTTTTTCGTTCAAACTTCGTTTCTTGGTTGAAAAATTCAAATTATGTGTTGAAAGTTGAAATACTTAGTAAAAACTTCATTTTTGTTGTTTGAAGATTCATAATTTGTGGTTGAAAATTCATCCCTTAGGTTGAAGATTATTATGTGCGACCTAAGGATCATAAAGGCAAGAAATGTAAAAAACTTCTACTATCTTTTAAAATCGAAAATGAATATGAAAAATATTCAAAAAAGGCAAATGGCAGGTACTGTTAAAAAACTGTAGGTACCTCCCCAACTTTTTAATTGTTACTTTTTTCATATTATTGCAAAAAGTAAAATGCTGTATTTCCCTAGAGAAATTGTGGATCAAATCAATATTGGTTATAGATGCGCACGACGTTAACTTTTATAACTATGATTACAATTCTTTCCGTAGGTATTCTTATAAAAATAATAAAATGATTTTTGATAGTCGTTTTTATAAACATCGTTGTGTTGAACGAAATATCAGTCAATACGTATAAGTTATGAAAATAACTTCAGGATTTAGACATTCTTAATTTAACGTCTGGGAAACAACAAATTAGTATTAGAAGCAAACAATAAAAATTATTTTATTGTTTAATTTAAAAAAAACATGTTAGTATGATTTCGAGCCAAGGAAAAAAATAGTACATACTTTTATTAACAAACAATTATTTGAAGATTTTTTTAAAGACATTTGCAGAATATTTTCAAAAACTCCTAAGAACAGTTATTTATATAATTTCAAAAAACTCGAGTGTACTTTTTGATTTTTGGTAAAGCACAATTTAAAAATTTGATGATTTTAAATCGCAATTACTTGTGTTCACGGTTTGTAAAGTGTCAATATTCGACAACATTTATATTTGAGAAAGGACAGTCTGAAAAGTCTGATTTCACTTTGTCACTTTATTCTAGGTAAGAAAACAAAATGATAATCTGCAAGGAAGTTACCTCAGCTACTTTCAGAGGTTTATTGTTTATACTTTCCAAATGCATGCACTTTATTCTGTTGCAATGTTTTTGGTGTACCATATTATTTTTAACAAAAAACCTGGGGAAGCTAAAATATAAAGCTTTAAACGGATTTAATAATATATTAAATAATTAAGAGAATTTTGTATTAAGTAGAATAGAGATAATATAAAATAATATGTAGCTTACAATTGGTGGTGAAAATCCGAGTAACCGAAGATATACAAGGAGAAACAGAACTAAACTAAAATAATAATTAATAGGATGGTATAGTGAAGACTGAATTGCCTCTTGCTCAGAACACACTGCTGCTTTATTTCTAGAATAATAGATTGTTTTTTAAAGTTTTTCACATACAACAAATTCAGCTAAAAACTAATTAGACTAAACTAAGAAATAAATGTGTAAAACATTTTTAAAATACATCTGCTGGGTAGCTTGCATTAAATTACTTTCGCCTTGAAGAATGTAAATATTTCCGACCGAAAAGTCTGATTATTATCTCTACAAAGAATAACAAAATTACATATTCATAACTTCTATAAGCTTGAAGTTCTGTTATTGTTGACCTTACGAGAAAAACGCGAGGAAACGATTTGATTATTAGTCTAATTATTAGCATGCAATTAAACATCAAATAGTTGTTCTTAATGAAGCAAAAATTGACTTCGTTTTCATTAGACGCTCTAATAAATTGCACGATAAAGTTACAAAGTATGAGTAGAAAATAGAATTTAAAAAAAAGATTGATTTTACAGGAAATAATTGGTTACATCTAGAACGGTTGTACAAATTCAGCCATTAGTATGTAATTATTCAGAAATAAGCACATATTGAGAAAGAATCGATGTTAGAGGGTAATTTTTATATTGCAATTGTCAAGCTTTTTATTGTGGTTCGAATTTTGAGAATAACACAGGCCGACAAAATTTGACAAAGGTCCGGAACCAGAGACCAGACCTAGTATACCCGAACAGCGGCGGATCCAGGCCTTGGTCTCGGAGGGGGCGATCGGGGCGTATAAGTCGAAAAAAGCAAAAAAAAAAAAATTTCAAGTTATAAGTATAAAAA
>NC_046659.1:87718762-87723425 GCF_010883055.1 Belonocnema kinseyi | reverse complement strand
GGAATTTTTCTGAGGTCAGATTCGGATTCAGCGCAGCAAAAACCTTCGGGTATAGTAGGTCTGGTCTCTGGTTCTGAGAATTGTTGGCCTGTGTAATTCAGTGTTAAAAAAAAATTAGTTGCAAGAAAATTTTAAGTATTTCAAATAACTTTGAGTGCATTTGTAAGAATTATCTCCACATTTCTGGTATGTTACAAAGTAAATCATGAAATTCAAATACGTAAGTTGAAATGTTACCTGCGCCCCAAACTTTATCTCTTATAAAGCTGGCAATGAATTCATTTATTTGTCGTATAAATACAAAGGGCAAAAAACATTTCGGTTAGTTTAAAGTAACGTCGAGATCAATAATTAAAACCTTTTTATATTTGAAATTATTTTTAAATTAGGGTGGTCCAAAACAGGAATTTCTTTAAAAGTAAAAACATTTTTCGAAGTTCACTAATGAAGTTTGGGATTACAAAATTGTATGTATAATGTATAATTAATATTTAATATATGTATAATTAATATTTCAAACAAAAAAATTTTTAATTCAAATAAAAACCAGTTGAATTCAGCAAAAAGGACAAACTTTCCAAAAAATAGTTAAATCCCTAACCAAAAAAGATTAATTCTCACCAGTTGCACTTGTAACCAAAAAAGGTGACATTTTTTCAAAAAGCGTCTAATTTTTTTCAAAACAGTTCAGTTTTTCTAACCCAAAAATAGTAATTTTCAACGAAGTAGTTACATTGTCAAACGAAGAGAGAAATTTTTAATCAAAATGATAAATCTTCAAACAAAACAAAAAAATTAATTTTTAAGAAAGTAGTTGAATCCTCGAGCAAAAAATATTAATTTTGAACCAGTTGTATTTGACCAAAAAAGTTAGAATTTTTCCAAAACAGATGAATTGTCCACAAAGCAGTTAAATTTGTTAACTCCCAACAAATGAATTAAAAAAAATACTTTAATTTTCTATTAAAAGAGATTTTTTAGTTAAGAAAGAAAATCGCTTTTGCAATTTTGGTAGAAATTAAATAGTATTTTATAAACTTCTTAAATCTGTCAGTTTAAAGTATTTTTAATTCCTTTAAAGCTTCTAAAGATAATAAATTCCTAAGTATCTTTATAACTGATCCAAATTATCCTTAAATTTTGAAAAATCTTTCAAAATAAAAAAAATCTATCAGATCTTTCAGATTTTTTCGTCATATAAAAAAACTTTGCAAATGGCTTGATATATTTTTAGAATTTCGTTAAAAATCAATTCAAAGCAATAAAAATTCTTCCAAATTTTCCCAAAGAATTTTTAAATCAGCTTCATTCTTCTTCACCCTGTCGAACTGATTTTAAACTTCCTAAAGAAAATTCAAAATTTGTTTTAAAAATCTCCAATAATATAAAGTTTGTTTTACATTTTGGGAAATATTTTTGAATTGCCAATTATTTTTTTATATTATCAAAGCTCTTAAACGTACAAATATCTTACAAATTGTTCGAATTTTTTCATTATTTTTTTGTATTCTTCAAAATAAAAAAATTTTCTTCAAGTCTTTCAGATTTTTTTTTGAAATGTTTGAAAAATTAAAAAAATGTTTTCTTTCAACTAATTTTTCACAAAAAAAATCAGTTTAAATTTTCCTGGAATTTTAAGAAAATTTTGTTACTCTTTTCAAATATTTAAAGATTAAAAAAAAGTTTCTTTTTTTAGAAACCTTCAAAAATTGACATTTTGTTAAAATTTGTTTCAAATCTTCTAAAACTGCTAATTAGAATTAAGTATTCATAATTTTCTTACAATCCAGAAAAATAAAAAAAAATGGTCTTAAAATCTGCCAGATTATTTTTCCACATATTTTGAAATCTTCAAAGCTCACGACTAATCTTTTAAAATAACACCTATATAATTTATAATTTTCCCCGAAATCTTAACATGGGTACTGTTAATGTTTTTGTTTATAATTTTATTTTTGTCATTTCTTTAAAATTTTGAAAAAGTTTTTACATATAGTGAGATAGGAAAATGCTACGAACATATAATTATTTCCCTATATTGAAAAATTATTTACAACTAAATGTGATCTTTTATCAATAATGTTCAAAATCATTTGGAAATAAATTTTCTTATGAAATAAAAAAAACTGAGAGCAGCCCCTGAAGTCATATTCACGCAGTATTGCAACCAATCAGGTTCTTGGCAACAATGTGTCCGATATTTTTGAGATGTTCGGGAACATCACTTTAGCTATTATTTTAATAGACCAGGAAGTGAGGAGAATAACTTGCTAATAATATTATGCTGAAAAATCATGCCGAAGGGAAATCTGTAACTATTACAAAAAAGGAATAATTTTAAATTGCCTATAGACGTCAAAAACTCAAATAAAGAATTTGTCTTGATTTCTTAAAACTTTATTAATACAAAATAATTGTGCTTAATAATAAAAAAGTGTATTCAAATATAAATTTGATTTCTCATCTAGTTGAGTTATTCTAGGGGTCAAACTTCATTATTTGATTTATATTAGGAAAAAGTGGAGAAGCATTTTCACTTTTGAAGAAAGGCTTTTTGGGCTACTCTATTATACATATAAACTCATTGCAAGAGTTGTAGAATTGATTTTAATTTAAATATTCTGCGTGTTAAGGGTTCAAGCATTGTGTAAAGTTGTCGAAAAAAAACTCTCTGTCATCTCCAACTATTTGGCACTATACGAACAGGGTAGCTGAAGAATATATTTTTGTATTTCAATTTTTGCAACCTCGCGTCTCACATTGGACAACATTGAACGAACAGTATAGTTACTGAACGTGGAGGGAATACGAACCGAGCGCCAAATCTGAATTTCTACTCAAATTTTTATGCAAACGGTCATCACCCCACTCTAATCGGTATTCGAGGATCCTTTGACCGAGGTTCGTTGGCTGCGAACACATATTTTGTAAAGTGCACACCTGCGGTTCGTTGTGTGAAGGTATTAGTTTTCACTATGTTTGTCCTTTGATATATCCCGGGCTGCGCGATTTCACCTATATGATCGGAATTCAATTGCGACGCGCTTTTGTACAATTGGAGATTCTGTGAAATTTGATTGTTCTTCTTGATGATGGCTATTCGCAAAAGAGTAAATCCGAGCTCATTGATCATGACGAATCAGGGTCGCATTTCACGAAGTCGTCATCACTTTGTCCATATTGCAGTTAAAATTTCATATCTATTGGTGGAAATTAAAATGTAATCTAATAATTGCCAATTGGGGCACATTATATTAAAGTTTACAGGGTTTGAGATATGGACTTTGTGGATTAGGACAAGCTTCACTGGTATTTGAAGTACATATGAACTCTGTTCGTGTTCTCAGCTTCAATTTCTGCTCAGATCCGATTTCCGTGCTCCAGTTGCTTAGAGCCAAACCCGTAGGGTGGCGATTGATTTTACTAGATGAAAGGATTTGACCAAACTTATTGGATTCAGTCAAATCGATGATTGCTATATTCAAATTCCACATGAATAAGTAACTGAAATTACGTGGAACTGATGTCTAGATAAGGGGCCGTCGACTATGACCATCGTTTAGCCCCGCCCTCCCGTCCTAAAAAGTTTGTCATCCATTAGTCAAACACGCATTACACGTTTATTCTGCATTTTCTCGCGCTTCTAGTGAGTTCAGTTGCCGATATGTCCACGTGACCGTATAATCCCCCTAATTAATGCCTTATAGAAAATGATAAAAGAGGACGAAAGGATATAAAGATCCATATAAAGCCATATAGTTGTACATGTATTTTTCATAAGTCCATTTTGATAAGTTTCTATAAGGCATTTAATAAATAAATTCATTTTATTCGAAACAACCATGTTATGAGACTATACCGCGTTTGAAAAGTGAGCATTGCACTGAAAAAACGATATTCTAATTTCAGGAATTTCCCTCTAAGTTGAAGAATATTTGCAACTTAAATGGGGGAAATGGTATATGAGGCAGACGGAATACTAGAGGCTTTCAGAGACTATTTTAGGAGACAATTCGGAGATGAAGCAATAGGACACCACAACTGCGGTGTTGAACACGATGCGATGGAAAATTCAATTGAGAAAGTCTGTGTCACTCAGGTCAGGGATATAATTAAGAACTTGAAAAACGGTAATTCTGCGGGAGTAGACGGTATTAACGCTGAAATGCTTAAACACGGTGGCGCGTGCATACCACATAGACTGTGCGAATTGATAAATTTATTTTTCGAGATGGGAGACGTCCCAGACGATTGGAAGAAAGCGATTATCGTACCAATATTCAAGAGAAAGGGAGATAAAAGCGAGTGCAATAATTACAGAGGGATTAGCTTATTAAGCACCGCAAGTAAAATATATTCAAAAATACTTATTCGCAGGGTAATGAAAATAACAGAAGCAAAGATTTGGGAAGTCCAAAGTGGGTTTATGCCAGGAAGGTCATGTACGGATCAAATATTTAGCTTAAGGCAAATAACAAAAAAAAGTTTGAGAGTAGGTAAAAAAGTTTTCTGTGCATTTGTTGACCTAGAAAAAGCTTTTGACAAGGTAGATAGAAGTAAGCATTGGGAAATTCTGAAAGAGTATGGAGTCAATGGATGGATCCTACAAGCTATAAAAACAATATACACAGGTAGCAAAGCGAGTGTAAGAGTGAATGGGAAA
>NC_046659.1:87709892-87718662 GCF_010883055.1 Belonocnema kinseyi | reverse complement strand
ATCTAGCCGGGAGTGGTGCTGACTGAAAACAGATGATTTGGAGCGATTCGCGCGCCATCTGTTGGTCATTCTAAGGACTTATTGAACTACCCTCGTATATAACATATGAATAGCTTTCAGTTGTCATATAACTTTCAATTTTTATTCAATTGTTATTAAACTAACGTGTATTATTTTTCTCTAGTAAATGGACACAAAAAATTTTACAGTTTAAAAAATATTGAAAATATTGACCCGTTACTTTAACTTCGAACAAATAGTTGAATTTTCAACTGAACAATGATTTTTTGACAAAAAAATTTAATTCTTAAAAAAACGAATTTTCACCAAGGTTAATTAATTTTGAACCAAAAACTTCAATTTTTAACTAACAAAGACAAATTTTTAATCATATAGTTTAATTTTCGATCAAAAAAGATGACTATAACAAAATAGTTGAATTTTAACAAAATGATTGAACCTTCAACAAAAGAGTGGCATTTTTAACCAAAGCGATTAATTAAAAAACAATCAACAAAAGAGTTGAACATTCAAACAAATACATGAATTTCCATACAAATAGTTAAAATGTCAAATGAAAAAGATTAATTTTCAATTAAAAATAGTTAGATTTTCAGTTTCATATTGTCATTTTCCACAACAAGTATATTCACTTTCAACAAAATAGTTAAAGAGGTAAATTTGTCAACCAGAAATGGAATGGTTAATTTGATAACTTTTCAGCTAAAGAGATGAATCATCTACCAAAAAAAAATTTTTAAATGATTAGGTTAGCTTTTAGCCAAGTAGTTGATTGGTATTTGAACAAACCAGAAATAGATTATCTTATTATTTTGTACTAATTCAGTTAGAATTTAGCGAAAAAAAACGTGGAAAAGGGGAAAAAGGGCGAAAGTACCTTAAACACAGAAAAAACCTATTTCTTTAATTATATACTGCTTTAAATTTCTTTGTTAAAACTTATCAGAAAAATTTGAATGTTTTTATCTGATTGAGTAAAAATCAGTGAAATTATTCCTTCTAATCATTTAAGAAACAGCATCGAAATTTTTTATTAATTGAACGTAGATTTTAAAAATTATTATTCAAACAATACGTTACTATCTCATTTGTCTTGCTCAAGTGTTTCATATGTGAAGTGGGCGGGAGGACATCTGTTAACGTCACTCTTTTTACTTTGCCTTTGGTACAAAGAAAGATTTATTCGATTCGAATCGATACGGCTTGTCATTAGAGATGAACCGCTCCTCTGGATGCATCGACTAAAGTTACTTCGTCTCTGTTTTGCACAAAAGATGCAACCGAGTGTAAATGAATAATGACCTGAACGATGCACCAATGGTACATCACGCGAGATTTGAAAAATGTTATTTACAAATACAACACAAATGAATTATTGGTGCAGACTGTCTCAAAGGGATGTTTCATATATAGACAAATAGACGCGGATGCTTCTTTGCAGTAACTGGAAGTGAATGAGAGAGACAAATATTATCATTTAATTATTAAGTTACATTTATAATTTTAATCGGCTCGCGAAATAAGAAATTTTAGCCTGAAAAATTGTAACAAAGTACAGAATTTATGTGTTAGGCCTTGGATTTTAGATTGCAGGGCTGAAAGGTTGGACCACGAGAATTGCCTGTAAGATGATTCTAGCAACCTTCACAGTCTTTCCGCTATTTTTCTTTTTTCCCCCTTTTTTGAAGGATTATTTTTTTCCTATTCTCAAGAAACTTTTCCTTTTTCTCGTGTTTTCGCTTGAATGCAAACTGAATTTATAGAACCCAATAAGAAAATCCAAGTATTTTTGATTTGAAGGAGTTTTGCTTTGTTGTCGAAAATTCTACGAGTTAGATAAAAATTGAGCTGTATACTTTGTAAAAAATGTATTTTATAGGTTGAAGATTAAACTACTTTGTTGAAAATTCGTTTTTTTTTGGTTGAAAATTGAGCTGCCGAATCGAAGAAGGGCACATAAACTTATTTCGTCGGGCGTGGAGAGCCCCTGGAAGTTTTCAAAAGCATTTTCGTATTTTTATTTTTAAAGACTATAACTAGATGTAGAATTTCATTGCGCAATGTTTTTTCCTTAGCAAAAAAGTCGTAGCTTTTTTATTATTCCAATTAAAATAAAAAAACCGGCTTTTCTGGAAAAATCAATTTTAAATTACTTTTCACTTCAGCTCGTACTCAGTCAGACAGTTTTTAAGATTTTTCAAAAAAATTTTCAGCGAATGTAGTTAGAAATGTCCTTCGACTGAGCTGCCGGATCGAAGAAGGGCACATAAACTTATTTCGCCGGGAGTGGGGAGGCCCCTGGAAGTTTTCAAAAGCATTTTCGTATTTTTATTTTTAAAGACTATAACTAGATGTAGAATTTCATTGCGCAATGTTTTTTCCTCAGTAAAAAAGTCGTAGCTTTTTTATTATTCCAATTAAAATAAAAAAACCGGCTTTTCTGGAAAAATCAATTTTAAATTACTTTTCACTTCAGCTCGTACTCAGTCAGACAGTTTTTAAGATTTTTCAATAAAATTTTCAGCGAATGTAGTTAGAAATGTCCTTCGACTGAGCTGCCGGATCGAAGAAGGGCACATAAACTTATTTAGCCGGGAGTGGGGAGGCCCCTGGAAGTTTTCAAAAGCATTTTCGTATTTTTATTTTTAAAGACTATAACTAGATGTAGAATTTCATTGCGCAATGTTTTTTCCTCAGTAAAAAAGTCGTAGCTTTTTTATTATTCCAATTAAAATAAAAAAACCGGCTTTTCTGGAAAAATCAATTTTAATTTATTTTTCACTTCAGCTCGTACTCAGTCAGTCAGTTTTTAAGATTTTTAAATAAAATTGTCAGCGAATGTAGTTCGAAATGTCCTTCGACTGATAGAGCAAAAGAAATTAAAAAGTTTATTTCGAAAAATTGTTAATTTTTTTCGGATGCGTCGCGCTTATCGGACATCTCTAACGTCCAGCGTTTCGTTTATTGAGCGAATTTTGAGCAACGAAAAACTTTCAGCAAGAAAGTTGTTAACAACAGTACAAAGAAGTTTTTTGAAAAACTTTAGCCCAATCGAATTGATATTCCAGAAATTATTAACGCCTTAAGCCGTTAGCAGCTGGGCAACTCGCACGCGGGCTGTAGCGAGAGTCTCAGATCCGATTCATAATACAGTTCACCGGCGCCAAAAATAAAAACTAATCAAGTAATTAAGTAATATCAAAGTATTAAGCACAAACGAATATTTATGCATAATGCATAATAATTTATTTATTTAATATTATGTACAATAGTATGGTTTTTATTTTTAAGACAAACTGTATAAAAGTAAAAGAAAACATAAACATCTAATCGTTCAGATTCAACGGATTCTTAAATTCTGCAAAATTTTTAATACTTCAAATTTGTAAAATTGAAAACAGTGAAAAATCGAGAAAGTGCACTTTTTTTTTATTTCTGTTGAAATAGAGCGTTAGATTTCTTGTCTTTTGAAAGAGAAATGTCACTGGATTTTCAATTTTTTAACATAAGTGCTGTGATATGTCAGCAAACGAATCCTAGAGCTAGAAGAAGAAGTAGACATGAAGAACAGTGAGAGGAAATTTGCGTAAAATGAAGAGAAACAAGGTATGAATTTTATATTCTAAAAATATTCAGTAAAGAAGTATATCATAAAAATGATAGCGATAATTTTTTCACTGCAAATATCAATTCATAAATGTAAGATATTTTACTCTGAATTTGAATCAGTAACATTTCATTGAAAATCAGTGGAAATAAGTGAGCGAACGAGTTCTCACTATTTTATCAGCGAAATGTCCTTTATTTCTTTCAGGGTAAAGAATATATATCTGTTTGAAATAAAATCCAGAATGCAAATGTCTTTGAGCATATTACATTGATACTACCTGATTACTTCATTAGATTTTACTTTTGGATCTGAGACTCTCGCTACAGCCAGCGCGCGTGTCGCCTAGCCGCTATCGGCTTAAGACGTTAATAATTTTTGGAATATCAATTCGATTGGGCTAAAGTTTTCCAGAAAACTTCTTTGTACTGTTGTTAACAAATTTCTCGCTGAAAGTTTTTCGTTGCTCAAAATTGGCTCAATAAACGAAACGCTGAAACTTAGAGAAGTCCGATGAGCGCCACGCATCAGAAAAAAATTAACAACAATTTTAAAAAAAATAAATTTTCAAATTCTTTTTGTTCTATCAGTCGAAGGACATTTCGAACTACATTCGCTGACAAATTTATTGAAAAATATTGAAAACTGACGGACTGAGCACGAGTAGAATTGAAAAATAAATAAAAATTGAATTTTCCAGAAAAGCAAGTTTTTTTACTCTAATTGGAAAAATAAAAAAGCTACGACTTTTTTGCTAAGGGAAAAAAGTTGTTCAGTGAAATTCTGCATCTAGTTATAGCCTTTAAAAATAAAAATAAGAAAATGCTTTTGAAAACTTCCGGGGGCCTCCCCACTCCCGGCGAATTAAGTTTATGTGCCCTTCTTCGACCCGACAGTTCAATTCTTTGTCACAACTGAAAATTTAACTATCATTTTCTACTAACAATTTATCGAATTTAGTTTCAAATTAAGCTATTACAATTTTGTTTAAAATTAATTTTGGTTTGTTTGAAAATCCCACTACATGCTTGAAAGTTGTAAATGAATTTTATCTTCCTGATTAAAAATTTAACTACTTCGTTACAAGGTGAACGAGTTTATTTAAAATTATTTTATGAGGTGATGTTTCATCAGTTTTGTTGACAATTTAACTATTTTTTGTCAAATTTTTTTTCTTGAAGATCAATTTTGTGTACTCCAAATCTAACTATTCCATTTCACATCTAAAAAAGATCGTTTTAGCTGAAAATTCCACTAATAAATTTTTAATTGAGAAGTTATCTTATAGGTTGAAGACTGTACTATTTTGTTGAAAATCATTTTTATTTTAAGCTAAACTTTACTTTTCCGTTTTTTTTTCTAAAGAATGGATCGTTTTTATTTAAAATTAGTGTATCTTATTTAGAAATTTAGTATCGTTTGGTATAAAATCTTCTCGGTTAAAAATTCAATTACTTGGTTGCAATTCTAACAAATTTTTTAAAAGCATATTTTACTGTGTGAAGATTGAAACAATTTGGTTTTAAAAATTTAACTATTTTATTGAAATTTCCTTTTTTGTTTAAAAATATTTTTGAACTACAAATGTCACTGTTGCAACATATTTGGTTGCAAATTAACTTTATTAGTTGAAAATTTATATTTTGGTTTGTAAATTCTACTTTTGAGTAGAAAATTGGTCTTTTTGATTTAAAAATTCAACTGCTTTCTTTAAAATTAACTTTTTTTATTTAAGATTCGTTTCTTCTGTTAAAAATTTACCTTTTTAGTTTGGAAAACTCATTTGCTTTGGTAGAATTTAACTGTTTTTGATTTATAGTGATCATTGTTTTCGCTTAAAATATCAACTATTACATTGCTTGATAAGAAATTCTTTATTTTAGTTGAAATTTATCTTTTTGGTTGGAAATTCGTCACTTTTGCTTGAAAGTTTAACTTCTTGGTTCTAAATAAAAATTCTTTGTCTAAAATTAATTTGGTTTGATGAAAATTCAACTACTTGGTTGAAAAATCATTTTGTGGTTAAAAATGATATTATTTTTAAACTTATTTTTCTGTCTTTAAAAGTCAAATGTATTCTAATATATTAAACTTTTTAGATTGAAAACTTAACTCATTCGTTGAATATTTATCTTGTTTGGTATGAAATTACACTATTTTGTTAAAAACATAATATATTTCGAAAATTGGTGACGTTCGTAATTGTTAGGAACACAAATCTGAATTCAGGAGGTAGCTTTACCATCTACTAGAAACTACTAAATTTGGAGGCAGAGCAGGTTTCGAAAGCCCAGACCACAACACCCAAAACTTGAAATTCGCCTTGCACTCTTTATCGATCTTAAAGGGTTAGATCAGGGTTATCCCTTGGGAAATATATGTTTCCGGTTTAACTTAATGGTGGTTTTTCGGGTCTGCGCATGTATGGGACCGGAAATGGCGGTTTTACTGCTTGATGTTATCAGTTTGACGTAGTTCATTGAAATTGAAAACCCACAGGTCGTATTTTTATTTTGAAGTTTTGAATTTTTCAATACACTACCCTGTTTCCAAATTATGCAAATATTTTATCCTAAAAAGTTGATTTTTACTTAAATTAAATAAAATAGACTAAACAACCGTAGACGAAATATTTTCAAAACACACAAGAGCCTTCGAAGTACGAATGCTGAAAGGAAAATAAACTAATTTAAAGAATTTCGTTTCGGTTGAGGAGGCAGGAATAATGATGCACAATTTCAGATGCCCTGGTCCTTTCAACTTCATTCTTTGTATTCATTAAGGGTATCTCTGATGGCGAACCAGTTAGTTAAGAAAAAACGAGCCTCTGGTTCTCTTTTTAGATATATTTTTAACAATTAAAAAATTCAATGATCTAAGATCCAGAACAATTTAAAATTATTTTCCAAGCACATAATGTCTTCCGTTTCCAATCCTTTGTGTTGACACACACCTCTATCGATACTGCTCCGCCTGTATTTGTGGAAGTAAATCTCAATGGATAGGAGAACTTCGGCAACTGAAAGTAGGGTAAGTGCACCAGCTGTGGATCGAGACCCGATTTCGAATCATGTCATTGAGCTGAACGCATATCTAGTACTATTGGAAGAAATTTTGTCCTTTTTCCTTGTGGATTTCGGCTTAAGTTCGAACGCAAGTATGATAAAATACATAAGCTTTTATGTGAAACGAATAGCACCTATATGGCAGGTAATTCCGCTTATTATTTCAATTTCAACTTTTAATCCACATCACAGTTTTCTTATAACTGCTTTCCAGAGCAAGAAAATTGAGAGTAATATTCAAGTTGACCGCAGGTTAGGGAAAATCAGGAAATCAAGGAAAAGTCTTGAAATTTTTCGGTCTGGAAAAAGTCAGGGATTTTGTAAGAAAATGTTTCATAATAGGAAATTTCTTTGAGAAACACTTTCAGTAACTTGCAAAGAATAATCAGGGCCGCTTCCTAGTTACCTTTTTGGTCAGTTTTTTTTTCTTTAATTAGTTTTTATTCACTTTAACTCGTGGTATGACCACTATTGAATTCAGGTCTATACGTATGTATTCCTGAATGTTCTTGAATTCTTTTGAAATATTTTAGGGTATCTTAAAAGATTATAGAAAATTTTTGATGGTTTTTAATAATATTAAGGGATTTTAACAAATTTACTAAACTTTGGAGAATTTTCAAAATTTTTATAAAATTTTCAAGGAATTTTAAAATATTTTAAAGGATGTAAAATGTTTTGCGGATGTTTAAAGATTTCAAGGGTTTTGCATGTGATTTAAAAGTTTGTTAGTCATTCGGAAGATTTGAAATTATTTTATAGGACCTGTAAGGCTTTAGGATACTTTAAACGATTTCCAGGGATTTTATAAGATTCCCGAGAATTTGAATGATTTTAAGAAATTTCACGGGATTTTATAATATTTAAATAGAATTCAAAGAATTATTATTTTAGGACATTTTAAAACATTCCGAAGAATTTTCAATTGATTTATTTGATTTCAGGGGATTAAAAAAAATGTTCAACATGTCAGTGTATTTTTAATATTTCAAGGGATTTTTAAGAGGTTTAACAAATTTCAAGGAATATCAAAATATTTGAAAGGAATAAAAATATCTCAGGCATTTTTAATAGATTTCAATATTTATAATATTGTAGGATAATTTTAAATGATTGTAAAGAATTTTCAGCATCATCACAAAATTTTAAATGATTTCGAAAAAAGAATATGAATGATTTTAGGGGATTTAAAAAACTCCAAGGAATTTTCAAGAGTTTTAATAAGTTTCAAGGCATTTCAAATACCTGTCACAATTACATCAGAAATGGAGAAAGTAAAAGAAAAACAGAATTCATGAAACAGCTACGTTATATGTAATTAATCATATTAGCATAACTTTTGTTTAACCCATCCAAATCGGTTTTTAAATTAATAGATAACTTTTTTTGTTTTTTAATATAAAGCATTTCCATGAATTCCCTCTTTCTCTCATTACATTCACTATGCAAAATTTGAACATTATCCCAGTCAAACTCATGGTCAACATCAACAAATGCCTTTATATGTCTGGCAAGAACACTCTTATAACAGCGTCCCAAACAAACATCACTTTTGTGCTCCTCTATCCTAGTACTAAGAAGTCTGCCAGTCTGTCCCACGTAATTCATCCCACAGATCCTGCAAGTGATCTTATAGACAACACCACCCTTTTCAAAATTATCCAAAGGATCCTTGCAAAATTTATCACCGCATCCATTTTAAATGGAATGCGGAAAATAGTATGAATTAAAAATTTTTTTAACATGAGTTCAATAGTTTTAGAAATTTGACTAAAAAATGGAAGAACAAAAGTATTAAACGAACTATATTCCTTTAACTCTTTCTGATTATCTACAAGCAAATTATTAATGTCTTTGTTTTTGATTTGTTGAACTCTAATTGCAATATGTTTCTCAATTAACTCCTTTAGATAATGATTCAGAAAAAGGAAATTCCTAACAATATTCAAATTTCTTTTGTGAAATGAATAATGGTACAAACCTAAAGCTCTGTCAACTAAGTTTTTAATTACTGCAATTTTGTTTTGAAAGGGATGAGCGGAAAGGAAATTTAAAATTCTACCTGAATATGTACTTT
>NC_046659.1:87708101-87709792 GCF_010883055.1 Belonocnema kinseyi | reverse complement strand
ATATCCCTTCAATAAAATCTTTTTGACATAAACGAGTACGGGTTTTTATATTAGTCCATCTATTTAAAATTGCCTTTTTAACTAATTCAAGAGGTATACTCGGAAACTTTGCAATAACATCCAAATAAATCATGACATGGTCATCCGGAACCCTTTTTTGAATGATACTTTTTTGAAATTCCCAGCTATTTTTGACATTGTATTTAGAAGTTGTGATAGAGTCCTTGAGAATCAAATTAAAATTTTGTTTTAAAATTTGGTGGGAGTATTAATAGTTGAAATAACTATTCTTAAGGGATAGCCATCTTTGTGAATCTTTCTCAACCCATAACATCTTGCAAGAACCGTGTCTTCAGTGTTAATATCAGTCCATCTTATATCCTTTCCCAGAAGTCCTTTCTTTCTCCAATTGTCAAGTATCTTAAAAGTGTCTCTTTTTAATTCTTTTAACGGATTTTCATGCAATAATTCAAAATTATCATTATCAGAAAGCAAATTCTCCATATCCCTGATATAATTCGATTTTTTCATGCAAACAGTAATACTCCCTTTATCAGCATTCATGCAAACCACATCAGGGTTGCTTCTAAGAAACTCTTTCGTTATCATGAAACCTTTAGAAATTCTACGATCAATATAACCGATATGCAAACTATTTTTCTCAACAAAGCTCTTTGACAAGTGTAAAACCTTGTTTCGGAAATCCTGCTGATCCAAAATAGGAATTTTGTGTATATTTTATTCAACATCTTGTACTATTTCTATCATTTGTTTTGCCTTAGTTTTTATCACACGGTTACTAAAACCTTGACCTAATCTGAGAATATCTGTGACTGAATCCGGAATTTGAATATCTGTCAAATTAACAAACCAAAGATCTTTACCTCCTTCTTCAAAAGTCCTATGTAAATTTAAATTTGGTTCTTGAACACTAGTTTGCTGATGAATTAAATTTGAAAGTTTGTTATCATATTTTACATCACTGCTTGAAAATCTTTGATTGAGGAGAATCTGATGCTTTAAAAGATTAATAATTTCATTTTTTTGCAAACAAACTTCTAATTCACTTCTTATTCTTGAAATTCTCGACTTTAAAAAATTAACATGATTTGAAACAAAATCTCGAAATTTGTTATCCAAGAAAAAAATTTTTTAGGTAAAACACCGTTTTTTCTACATTTAATCAAAAATCTTTTTTGAAGAATACTGCCTCTTAATTTCTTATTGATATCACACCATAATTGCACCTTTCTGAACACCTCAGGGCCATGTTTAACTCTTATCTGATTGAAAAAGATAATATCTTAGAAATGACCTCCAGTCTAAGTCAGCTGAATCAAAATTTACGAAATTTAAATTAGACCAAAATCCAAATTAAAAATCCCATTTAACGTCCAATAATCAAATTGATGCAAAATCCTGTTAAGCAAAACAAGAATCCAACGACCAAATTTGGACCACAACGAATAAACGAAAACCAAAAAAACCCTATTGTAATCTGAAAAAAAACCTATTGTAATCTGAAAAAAAAAACCCAAAAAAACAAAAAAAATTAATAAAATTTTCGGAAAAAAATGAATAAATTTTTATTATTGAAGGGATATTTTTTATTATGGAGTCAACTTATTTTAAATTTAATGGATCTTTCTATAGACAGAAGTCTGGTACTCCCATAGGTTCAGTCATTTTTC
>NC_046659.1:87697247-87708001 GCF_010883055.1 Belonocnema kinseyi | reverse complement strand
ATGATTAATTACATATAACGTAGCTGTTTCATGAATTCTGTTTTTCTTTTACTTTCTCTATTTCTGATGTAATTGTGACAGATATTTATATTGTGTCTACAACAGATTGGCCTACTGACCCTCATTCGATTCTCAGGTATCAAAGAGAGAGCACCTGTTCGTGGGTGCTGTCAATTTCTACCACTTAAGATTTTCTTGCCTTGATAAGGGTACTGTACGAGTACCGAAATGTTGGTGATGCAAATTTATTTATTTATGTTTTTTATTTTTATTTTATTGTAATTTGATGGTCATAAAAATAAAAAAGACGAAAGAAAGAAAAAGAGAAGGAACGGGATGTGTTTTCCTCTTTTTTATTTATTTTTTTTTTTCTGAAAATTTTATTTTATTTTGTTGTTGTTTTTTCGGGTTTTTTTTTCAGATTACAATAGGGTTGTTTTGGTTTTCGTTTATTCGTTGTGGTCCAAATTTGGTCGTTGGATTCTTGTTTTGCTTAACAGGATTTTGCATCACCCTTAGGATATTTTCAACAGATTTCAATAATTTGAAGTGATTTTAAATGTTTCTAAAGAAAGTAGTGTATTTTAAAATTTTTCAAGGAATTTCCTACAATTTTAAAAAGATTCAGAGGATTTCAAAATATTTCAAATGATTTACATTATTTTAGGGATTATAAAAAATCTAAGGAATTTTCATAAGTTTAAAAAAGTTTCCAGGAATTTCTAAAAATTGCAAAGGATTTAAATTATTTTAGGGTATTTTAAAGAGTTTTAAAAAGTTTCAAGCGATTTTAAAAAATTTCAAAAGATTTTAATTATCTTACGATATTAGGGCAAGTCCGGGGGAGATGGCCGTAAGGGAGAGATGGCCAATTAAAAAAAATGCTAGAAACGCTCGTTTGATGTCGCTTGTTATCTCTGAGTTTGCTTTGATTCGTGCGTAAGAACACATTCACGCAAAATTTTTTGCGAATTATACACCAAAAGTAAGTAAAATCAATTTTTTTCTTTTGCCTCCTATGAAAATTAGTTAAGGAGTTCATGTTACAAATTGTGGTTGTATAGTTTTGGAAAAATTACGCGATTTTATTTGTTTTCGTAATGGCTTAGGAGTCGAGCTTGAAAATAACCTCAAAATGAACACATGGACTCGTAAATTTTGTTTTGCGGCTGGTGTGGCCTTCTCTACCGGAAAATTAGGAGAGATGGCCACATTCGTAAAAAGGGTCCCACGAAAGAGAAAAGCCTTGAGAATGATATCTGACAGCAGCGAAGATGAAGAACATCCAATTTTAAATGATTCATCAAATGAAAAGGGTGAATGAATAGAAGAAGATAACTGTGTGGAATGTGGAGAGAAATATTTCGAAACACGTCTTATCGAAGACTGGCTTTAGTGTATCCTTTACAAACTTTGCATGAAAATTGCACTGAATTTGAAAACGTGTGTTCAAAATGTAGGCAAAAAACAGAAAATGAAACTCAAAAAATGTACGGTGAAAAAGGAAAAAAAGTCAAATTAATTACTGGTCAACTTTTCCGCACTACTGAGGCCATTTGATTTTAGCAATTCATAGGAATTTTAAAGGAATATAAATATTTCAAGTATTTTAGGAGATTCAAAGGGCTTCAAACATTTCACAGGGATTTCCAATTATTTAAGTGATTTCAAGGGATTTTAATAAATTTCCATATGGTTGTAAATAATATCCTGGACTTTTAGAAGATATGGAATGATGTTACATAATTTATAAGATTTCAAATTTTGTTGAAGGTTAATTCCAATTCAACAGAAATCATTTGAAGTTGTTAGATTTGTTTGAATTGTGTCAAATTAACTTTTTTAAATTTAAGTTGAATTGTTGTAAAGTCTTATGAAACAGTTTTAATCCAGTTATAAAATATTCTATATATTACCAACTTTACAAGATTAGAATGTTGTTTCTAAATATTAATGGTCGGGTAAAATGAAAATCACGTTAGGGCAATATTAGGAAAAAATCAGAAAGGTTTGGAAAATGAATTTGTTTGGCCACCCTGATATTGTACTAATGAATATAAAGAGTAGAGAGTCTTGAATTTCTAGGGTCTTCTGCAATGTTACTGTTAACAATAGTGGGTGGAGTTCACGGATGTTACAAAAGGGAAGATGCTATTCACTCTCTCGTTCTCTTAATTAATGATTCGAATCTCGTTTATCATTGCGAGTTCTTCACCCCCTAGCTCTATTTTCTTCTTCCCGCAAGCCGCTTTTCCGTCTATTCGTTCGCTCCTTCCGGTCTTTCGCCCCGCCAACAACACTACCTTCTTCTGTCTGTAATTAAATAACTTCAAGACGTTCATTCGCCTCATCTATTGCTGAGTTTCTTCCAAAGAGAGACCTTTGATTCCGGCATGAGACAGCTAGTAAATTAATTCATGGAATTTGATGTGTGAAGTGATGGAGTTTAATCGAATTTTTGCTCTAAGGAAACTCAGAAGAAGCAGCATCTGCGAATGACAGCCCCTCATGACCACAACTAAATGTCATAAAGGGATGGGAAAAAATTCGATTAGGATTAATCCCATCACCAGCAGATTCGTCACGTAAAAGTTGACTAACAAAGCGACCCCCATAATATGGAATCTTTAGAGAATGACAATCTTTAAGTGTGTAGCAGCATAAAAACAACATTTTGGAAATTGGGAATGGAAATGAGTGGAAAAGTAGCGTATGACGACCCTGCAAAATTATAATTAATTTGGATTTAATGTATGAACGCCTTGGGTTTGCGCGTTAACGAAGTATGCTGAAAACAATTCTTATTTTTGTTATTTTGATATTTTCTTCGATGTCATTTTTTTCCAATTTCAGGTGGCTTCAAACAATTCCGCAAATGCGTTCAGATTTATATTTGCAGCCCCGTCAGAGATTATTTATGTTGAGTATACCCTTGTTTTCAATAAATAATTTTAAAATCTAAAGAATTGGTCAGAGAATTTTCTCAGGTATTTTGAACGTTTCTAAAGTTAAAAATACGATAGGAAAAAATTTGATTAGTCTAGGAAGTCAAAAGTCTTCAAAATTACGAAAATAAACATTTTTTCAAACATATTTTATTAACGCGCAAAACCAAGGCGTTTATCGATAGAATCCAAATTAATTAAACTTTTTCAGGGTCCTAATACGCTACATATTTTTGCTTATTTGAAGAATTGATCTTTTTGAAAAACTTCCCTTGTTTTCGCTTTTTATGAAGATTTAATTATTATGTTGTACATTTTTTTCTTGAAAAAATTCCTTTTTTATAGAAAACTGATTTTTTAAACTGCAAACCTAACTATTCCATTTTTTGTTAAAAAATTTTTTTTAGTTGAAAATTCAAGTACAGTGAAATTCTTCTGTAGCGCCGATTTTGGGGCTGACGGTGGTTGGGAACTGACTCATCAGAGTCAGCTCCGCTTTTGTTTGTTTATGCCTGAGTGCTCGCCTGAGTGACAGCCGCAGATCCCGCGCACCCCGCGTAGCTCCTGTTACAACTACCTGAGGCGCAGCATCAATTCTCGGAAAGGCTATAGAAGGGAGGGCTATTAAACGGTTTCACTTTATTTTGTTGCAATTTATCTTTTTTGATAAAATTCATCTTTTTAGTAGAAACTTGATGTTTTTTTGTGTGTTAAAATTCAACTATTTGGTTAAAATTGCAACTATTTTTGTCTAAAGTTGAATATTTTTAGATTCAAAATTTATCTCTTTAGGTAGAAATTCGATTTTTTTGTTTCAAAGTGCAACTGTTACGTAAATAGTTCATCTGTTTTAGCTGTGCATTCAACTATTGTATCGTGAATTCGTCTGTTTTGGTTGAATTACATTATTTTTTATGAAACATTACAATCTTTATTGGCTCAATTCATCTGTTTTCTATTTAACATCAAATTATTTTTTCTGGTAAATTCAACTGGTTTTGATTCAAAATACAGATATCTTTTATTAAAATATCATCTATTAGATTTTTTGGAAATTTTAGCGTTTTTTATTGAAAATTTGTGGAAAAATTTTTCCGTTGTTAATAATCTTTTCTTTTCAATATTTATCATTTTATTCAAAAATTCATATCTTGTTTCAAAATTATTTTTTTATTTATTTAAAAATTGATCTTTCTACAGTAGAAAACATATCTTTGTAAATTGAAAATTCAATTGTTTTGTTATAAATTTAACTATGTTTTTGAAAATTTACTTATATGGTTGGAAATTCAATTTAAAAAAAAAGTCGTTCTTTTTGGTTGAAAATTCAATTGTTTCAGTAAAAAAGTTCTTGGTTAAAAATGCACCTTTCGTAGTTCCAAATTCAACTCTAATCTGAAAAAGTTGTCTTTTTGGCTTAAAGATTTAACTACTTGGTTAAAAATGCAACTGTTTTTGGTTGAAGTTTAATATTTATTGTTTGAAAAATCGAGTATTTGATTGTGAATTTCTCCTTGTATGTTTAAAACTCAACTATTTTATTGAACATGTTTCTCTTCTGCTTGAAAGTTCAACTATTTGGTTTTAAATACAAATATTGGATAAAAAATTAATTTGTTTTTTTGTTTGTCAAAAGTTCATTTGGTTAATTTATTTGGTTCAAAAATCATTTTCTCGGTTGAAAATTAACTTTATTGTTGAAATTTCATTTTGTCGTGTTTAGAAGTGAACTGTTTTCTAAAACAATTGACTTTTTAGTTTCAAAACTGAACTCTTTCGTTTAGAATTCAACTATTTTGTTGAAAATGCATTATATTTCGAGTTGAAATCTTTAGCGATTGATATTAAAAAACAGTAAAAACATTGAGAGAATATAAATATTTAAAATATATTTTCATATGAAAATTAATCCATAAGCTAATGCAGTTCTTTCTTTCGGATAGTTGATCTCATGTTAAAAGAAAAACTGCGTCCTTTTCCGGGACACGCAAGTTTTTGTCGGTGTTTCTGGATTATACTCGCATCGCGAATCTAGCAGATTTTGAATCTACCTCTGTTGAACTCTAGAACCATTTTGTACAGACGATTGAATAATCGTTATGTAAATCCAATCGAAGCGTGAGTTCCACTTTCGAATACATCTATGTGATGCGTACCTGCGCATCTATATGCTTCAAATTTTATACCATCGACGTAAAATTAAAACACGCCAAAAGTAATTACGTTGCGATTCGGTAACTCAAGAGAGTTACAAAAAGAGCTGTATCCACAACAACATTTAAAAAATATGTGATGCGTATTCGAAAGGTAAATGATTTACATGGAGATTACGAACTTGTTATCAACTCTTACATTTTTTAATTAGGATGCGCACTTTTTTAAATTATAAAAACAATACAGTGCAAATACTTTTGTTTTAATACCAATGCATAGTAGGAATTGTAATTATTATTATTATTATTACTACACCATTAAGCCGTTTCCCTTTCGGGGATAATATAAATTTATTGAAATGATACATTTTTCAGGGAAGCTGAAAATAAAAATTTGCAAAAAATAAGGAGCAAATATTAGAGAAATCATAAAAAATAAAATTTGTACCTTATTTTGCAAAATCTGAATAAGTAGTACTAGGCCGAGGCACATGAATAAATATAATATACATTTAACATAATAGTGTTGAACGTAATGTAGAAAAAATCACATGTTGGACAAAATCGAGTGTTAAGCACGAGATACGTGATGAGAATGTATTCGTTAAAACCGAAGGAGCTTTAACAAAACAGAGAATTCACATAATCAGCAAATTACAGTTGTTGATGCTTTGATCTTTATTTTTGAAAGATGTGTACACAAATTTGGGGCAAACACAAAGGCCGAGCGCGTCCTAGGTGTGTTTAACCTTGCGAGCGAAACGAGTCGCACGCGATGAGAATATTCCCGTGCAGCAGGCAGATTATCAATCTAGAAACAATTTATATCTTATCATGAGTAATAAAAGAGTTTCCACAGTTTACACATATTAACTGTAGCTATGATTCTTTTGACACAAGCTGCAGTAAAAGTGATGAAATTTCGTTTCCTGTCGATTTTGTCGAACCGTTGAGCATATCAAAGGCCATCACTTTTGACATGGCTCGAAGTCAGTTTTTTTAATTAAAATTATCGAACCTATAAAAAAATGGGCCGACCTTTTATATGCATACAAATTCTGCTCCGTAACACCAAAACAGCTACACATCGATGCAAACAATTACAGGAATTCGTGGTATAACTTTTTTTCGTCCATTTTTTCACGTTTAAATTCAATTATGTAAACTTAACTCTTGACATTTTTAAAGGATATAGGTATATTGTGTGCTTATCCCTGAATATTTAAATTGGAAATGTAATAATAATCTGCTTGTTATTAACTATTTTTTTCAGTTTGTTCAGGGCACAATTTGTTTAAAGCAAGAGTAGAAAATCATTAGTCCGACCGGCAAGAGTGGAACTCCATAAAAATAATTCCTTCATATTTATCAAAAAGACCTCAACAGGGCCGGTCGTTATGAAGTTCTGAAAAAAACCGATAAATTATTTAAATGTTGACGATTAGAAATATGGAACTCCTAGGTCCGTGGGTCCCGTCTACTGGTGTTGATGTACCGTAGGATATGAACTCGAGGCGTATGGTTTTTGTCCTCGATTACGCGAGGTCCCACCTTTAATGGGATGATTTGCAAGGGGGGGGGGGGGTGAATCGGCTGATTTGGTCATCCGTGCCCGAGACGTCGCTGGTTTCTACCGCATATTAACTTTTAGTAGAGGTAGAGTTACAACCTGAAAGTTAAGGGTCGTGAGGGGCATCAGCTGTATTAGAATCTGTGTCGCACTTTGACGGTGGGCTGCGCGAGAGACTGTCCGGATTAGCTGGTTGAAAATAGGGCGTATCTCGGATGAGATACTTGGTGAGATCGTCGAAGGTATCAATCTTCAGCGCCCCGGGACTCAGCAGCTTTCCGCTTCGCGGCAATGCGTTTTCGCAGGCTGGGCCGATTTTTATGTTTGCGGTCGTGATTTGCATTCTACATGAGTCAGAATTCTTTTTTAAGAAAAGTCTTATTCAATGCGAATCGCACACTGAAATGTCCTTTACATAGGGGACACTTAACAATAGTGTAGCACAGAAAAAGGTTACGGATCCTCCTTCTCCCTCTGAAGTTCGTTGGCCGCTTCGCGACGCTTGATCGCTAGCCTTTTCTAAGTTTTGGGCGACAACTCTTTTTTTCTAGGTCTTGGCTTCCATGAGACCTCAATACAGGGTTGAGTTCCTACATAAGAAGCAACAAAGTCACACAAAAAAAGGAGGCAAAGAGAATTAATATCTGGGAGACAGGAAGACAGAGTAAATGAGAAAGGAGAGAAAAGGGTTAAAGAACGGTCCTCGTTGAATGCACCTTTTCTTGGGACTCGGCGATACCTCAGCGAATGGGTACTCGCTATGTCCTCAGACGAAGGTGTTCGACTTGAACTCGTCACAAACTGGTCACCAAGTCGGTAACTGAGTGTAAAATAGACTGAAAATAAAGTAACATTATTTAATAAAATTTTCGTATATAGTCCGTTTTAGAACAAAGAATGACTCTTTCATATATGGGAGTTGCTCACCGTCGAGTATACCTTTTATTGGGATTCCGTGGAATCATAGACGCTGTGACGTGTTGGTACCCAACAACGATGTGTCTAGTCAAGGTCGGCGATCAAGTCGGTACTTGTGACGTTTTTCGCTTTTTGCGAAGCTCCGCGAAGTAATTTCATCGGCTACCAAAAAGGTTCTGTCTCTTAACGTTTCGTTTTTTTTTCGTTTAAAAATTCATTTATTGATCATCAAGAAATTGTTTACAAAAAATATACTTTTATTAAATTTTTGTTAGATAAGATTCTTAATGTAGGTATCTTGTTCGAGAATCGGATGCAGCCTATAAGATATATTTAAATTTTGTTCGTAATAGTGTAGATTGTAGAAGTTTTCACTAGAAATTAATTATGCGTTTGTATACAAATGTTGACAAAAACCCATAAGATGTAAGTTTTTTGACTTGAAACTAGATAACATAGAAATGAAAACTTATAACTAATGATGCTGAGAGACGTAATTTATTTGTCTAACAATATGTGGTAAGGCATGTTGTACTTTATTTTAAATGTAGTTTCCTCCCTAGTGAGTTTTTTTGCATCCTGCAGTTCAGAAATGCCATCGATTTGAGTATCATAGAATTTCTTCGTACGCTCATACATTTCTTGTTCAATAAATGGAATATTAAGTTTTTTATGGATATCAATATTTCTGTCCATAAGATTAGCATTAGTTATCATTCTAAAACACTTATTATGCAATCTCTGCAATTTAAGAAGATTTGTTTTGCTGGTATTACTCCAAACTAGAGCTGCATACAGCTTCACAGAGATATTTTACTTTAGTTTTACGCTCTATTAATGAATTGTTCATGTAAAAATCAAGAATTTTTTCTTTTTTAAGCTTATGAGTGAATATGATAAGTTCTGTCTTTGCAACAATAACCTTATGTTTCTACTGATCGAAATATTTAACTAGAGTATTCGCATAATTGTGTGACCTAATTATGGAAAGTCGCTTGCTCAACCACGCTGTATAAGCCGCAGTATCATCCGCAAAAAGTGAGAGTAGAATACCTATCAGTCTTGGAATATCATTAATGCAGAACAAAAAGAGGACTGGGCCGAGTATAGAGCCCTGTGATACTCCCGCTACAATTTTCTGTACTTCAGACTTTTCTTCATTTATTAAGACCATGAAAGTTCTATCTATGAAATAGTTCTGGATTATTTTAATTAAGTATTTTTTTACCCTATATGTATCTAATTTAAAGATTAAGCCCCTATGCCAGACAGTATCAAAGGTTTTTTCTAAATCCAGCAATAGCATTGCTATGGACATATTTCTATTGAAGTTGGCTATAATGAAATTTCTGTGTTTTATTAATTACTGGACAGTATTTCTTTGTGGTATAAAACCAAATTTCTGCGGTATCAGAATCTTGTTAATCGATTAAAAAAATTTTATTCCATTGTATATGATAATTTCAAAAAGTTTGCCTAACGTGGGAAGTAAGCTAATTAGACAATAGCTGACTGCAAGCAGTTGATCTTTCCCTGTCTTGTGATAGGATAATATATTAGCAATTTTTCATGACGCCGGAAAGTATGATAGAATTAAGCAAGCATTAAAAATATATGTCAAATGGACAAATGCCTTTTTGGGCAGATTCTTTAAAATAATATTTTAAATACCGTTTGCTCCTGGGGCCTTTCTCGAATCCGTCCTCATGATTGACTTTTTATTATCGCTAGGTGTAACCAGATTTACTTCGTGTTTAACCATTGATTCAGATGATAACTCCCTATACTTGGTATTGACTAACTGCTCGGTGCCATCATCCCCCATGTCCTCTGTAAGATGACGAACTATCTCATAATGCTTAGCTAAACCATTGGCTTTGCCAGAATCTGAAACTACCAATCCATTTTTCCCGTGAAGTGTAGGTATGAGATTTGGCTTTTTATTTGTGAGGCAATTAGCCATTTTCCAAAGACTATTGTCCTTTACTTTAAGGTTTGATAACTTGTCTCCCCAGTTGGTATTCTAAAATTTAAAAATTTCTCTATTTATTTAATTTGCTAGTTGATTTTTAATTTTACGGATCGCATCACTACTAGTTCTTTGATAAATCCTCCGTAGATCGTTTCTGTTTTTAATTAGTTGTTTTATATAAGACGGAAGAGGTTTGTGAAAAGTCTCTGGTATTTTCACAGGGATTGATTCGTCAGAGGCTCTGTAGATGACACCGACCAGTGAGTCAACACTCGAATCTATATCCTTAGTAGATTGCGAATTAGAATTGATAAATATATTATTATTAATACTGGATCGTAGTTTTGGCTAGTTAGCTTTTTTATGGTTTAAATATACACTGTTTGGTTTTCGGAAGACATTCGAAAAGTTTAGGTTAATTAGCACATGGTTATGATCTGAAGAGAGGTTGTCAGTGACATTCAAATCGATATGGAAAGTTGGATTGCGTTCCGAGGGGTGGTATCCCACTGTTGGGAAGTCTATTAAGCATAGGGTTGGTTTTCCTCGATTCTATTTTTGGTAGTTGCAGAACGTATATTCTGTACTTAGAGTAGTTCGCAGGATGTGCACCATTGCAATTTACATACTGCACTGGATCAGTTGATTTTTTGAGGCACACATTAGTAAGACGTGGTCCTACATATTTTACACATTCTGGGTCACTATTACAGTGAGAGGATCCATGTCCAAACTGTTGACACCTGTGGCACTGAGTCACACGTCTAGTATGCATAAATTTCTCTCAATGCACCTTGACAGAGTAGATGTATCTGATGTCCCGTACTACTCGCAGATCAACTTGCATTTTACTCCTTGTTCTTTCAGGTCGGTGTCGATGTCTGTGATGGGAAGGTTTGGTAAACTTTTAAGTATTAAGTTTTTAGGTTTCTGGTCTTAAAACATATGCGTGTAGTAAGGCATCGCAGTGATCCCAGATCTGAAACGAGACGTGCTCCAATACTATGACACGTCTATGTCCGTGTGAATATGGATATAAATGCCTGGGTAGCGCGCGCAACCCATTTCTCCTCTTCTGAATTTGAAAACTCGAAGGTGCACGATTGGCGGTCGAACACTTCGGCGGTTCTATTTATATCTCTATCTGCTTTGAAATAAAATGAAGAGATTGGATATTAATATTTCCAGATTTCGAT
>NC_046659.1:87696001-87697147 GCF_010883055.1 Belonocnema kinseyi | reverse complement strand
TGTTGAAAATGTAACTATTTTGTAAAAAAGTCCTCTTTTCTATCAAAAATTCAAATACTTTGTTAAAATTTTTATTTCTTTTATTTGAAGGTTCACCTCTTTTGTTGAAAATACATTTTTGAAACTGAGAATTAATCTATACCATTTTTAGTTAAAAAATCATGTATTTTGTTAATAATTCATCTTTCTTTGTAAAAATTAAATTCCTTTATGGAAAATTTAGACTTTTTGATTAAAAATTACATTTTTCGGTTGTATTATCAACTGTAAATATTTTTTGGTTGCAAAGTCGTTTTTTTGTAAATGCAACTATATTGATGAAAATTAAAATCATAATTTTTGGGTGGAAAATTCGATTATTCACTTAAATTTGAACTACTTAGTAAAAAAATTAATTTTGTCTTATTAAGGATTCATAATTATAGCTGAAAATTGAACTATTTGCCTTTAAATTAGGTTAAAAATCCAGCTTTTTTGTAGATAATACTCTTTTTTACTTTAAAATTTAATAATTTCTTAAAATTCAATTGACCTTTTTTAGAAAAAATTTAATCTTTTTGGTTGAAAATGTATCATTTTTGCACAAAAATGCAATTGTTTGGTTAAAATATGAACTTCACATCTTCTTGGGTTTAAAAGTCGAGCATTTCACTAAGAGTTGAACTACTTTGTAAAAAAATACGTTTTTTTTTACAAGGGTTTATAATTATGGTTGAAAATTTAACTATTTGGTTGAAAGTTTAATTCTTTGATTGAAATCTCATATTTTTCGTTGAAGAAATTCAACTTTTTGTAGATAATTCGTCTTTTTGACTTTAAAGTTAAATAATTTCGTTGAAAATTCATGTATTTTGTTTAAAATTTGTCTATTTTTGTAGATCATTAATTTGCTTGGTCGAAAATTCATCTGATTGGTTGACAATTCAACAACTTTGTTTGAAATAAGTTTTTTCCGTTAAAAATTATTGATCTTTATCTGAAAATGTAACTATTATAGGATTGATTAAAAATTAATCGTATATATTGGTTAAGTTTGAAAATCGCTTTTTTTTATAGAACATTAACCTTCTTGGTCAAAAATTCACCTGTTCCCTTGAAAATTTAACAATTTTATTGAAAATTCGTTTTTTTTCCTTGTTCAATTCA
>NC_046659.1:87692579-87695901 GCF_010883055.1 Belonocnema kinseyi | reverse complement strand
CATTCTATAGAGATGGCATTACTAGACTAGAACACCGCTATAAGAAATGTATCAGCCTTGGAGGAGATTATGTTGAGAAATAAAAAAAAAAATTCTTAAAAAAGTTGTTTTTCTTTGTCAGGCCGGAAACTTATCAATCCACCCTCGTACATTTACTGGCAGACTTAGGCGTTAAAACCCAATGCTGACAAGGAAGGAGACATGCGCACTGTGATTTGTTATCTCCTTTTCTCCGGTAATAAATGTGCGAGTGCGTACCGTGTTAAAGGAAACTAAAAACTGAGGTTCTGTTCCTGTAAATATTATCAATTGAGTTTGTTACTATACATGCTTTTTTTATTTCTGTATTTTTATACAGAATTAAGTTGACAAATTGTGACCTGGAAAGTATGGGTAAGTAATACAGATTTAATTGTAATCATTCAATGACATAAAATGTGCAAATTAAATAATGTGACAATATAATATAGGTAATATGTTTTTGTAGTTGTCAAGCACTGGCAGTCAGAACGTATGTACGGAGATCGGTCTCCTTTATATCACTCTGTGGATATCAGTACACTAAATGTTTTTATTTTTGATCTCCAGATAAATTAACAATGTCGAATTTTCTATTCATAATTGGCAAACGACAGATGATTGAATTGATAAATTGAGATATTGATTGGATTCATCAATAATTTAAATGATTTAATAATCTTACATTTATTCCTTAAAATTTTTTCAACATTGAACACTGTTAAGAAAAGTATGAAATTTAAAATACCAATGTATATAAAAATAAATCTCACTCTCTACGGTTACGAAAGTTTCCGTGACTCTGAAACTACTTTTCCAGTTCGACATTTAAATGCTTTAGTTATTTAATAATCTTACAATTATTCCTTAAAATTTATCGAAACATGGAATATTATTAAGAATAGTATGAAATTTAAAATAACGATGTATATGAAAAGTAAAGCACACTCTCAACGGTTACGATATTTTCCGTGATTCTAAAGCTCCTTCCCAGCTCGACTTTGAACTTTTTCACTTCTCCTACGATGAGCTCCACGTACAGTCCGAAAAGGATAAAAGATACGCTACCTGTTTCTTATTTTGAATCAGGAGATAAATTAAAAATATCGAATTTCAAATTTTATGTTAGTAAATGGCAAAAGACAAATAATTAAATTTAAAAATTAAAAAATTAATTGGTTTCATCGATAATTTTAGTGATTTAATAATCTTACAATTATTCCTAAAAATTTATGGAAACATTAAACACTGTTAAGAATAGTATTCTATTAAGAATTCCAAAGTATATGAAAATTAATGCACACACTGTGTAGGGTTACGGAATTTTCCGTGAACTAAAACCCAGTTTCCAGCTCGTAATTGCTACTTGTTTTTTCACTTCTCGTACAAACTAAAATTAACGTACCCTGTCTACGATTATGGACAAACGAAAAAATTGTAATTTGACATGATTACAAATGATTAAAATTATTATAATAACATAGTCTAACAATATTTCCAATTACAGGGAACAGTGAAACCGAGATTCAGTTTAAAATCAGCTCTTCATTACCTGCGGAGCATGAACTCGAACGAATTTCCGTTTCTGCATCTGATCAACCTCTGAGTAATTCTCCTGGATGTATGGCCAGTAACTCCTTATCAGGTGCGAATCCTCTGGATATTCAGGATAATTCAGATGTGGACTCCGTTGATGATTCTCCAGCTCATTTTGAATATTTGTACGGAGCAAATGAAGACGAAGAGGACAGTGAAGTCTCAAGTATGTCAACTACTGTTGATTCCGAATGGAGTGAAGAAACTGCGAGATCAAATATTCTACGAGTCCGGAAAATAGATAAATTGCGCAAATGGGCAATTCAGATAGGAATGAAGGACGAGCATTTAGACAAATTGCTACTAATATTGAGAAGTAGATTATTGCCTGATTTGCCGAAAACGTCTAAAACATTTCTGGACACTTCAACTGCGAAATACAATAACATGGAGGTGGAAAACAAAGAATCCCATGGCCATATGAGACAATTTGTCTACTTCGGCCTACAAAAAGGGTTGAAACGATGCGTGGATCTAGGAACTCTAGATCATATAATGTGTATAATATATTAATAAAGTTTTTTATTACTTAGAGACTATATCTGCAAATTTCGGATACTTTGATCCCTCCTCTTTCTGTACAGTTCAATTTAGACCATCGCATTGCAAAAGCGTTATACGTCTGGCCAGCGTCTGATCAGCTCGTCTAGTCTGGACGAGCTGATCAGCGACTAGTTAGAGCCGTCTATTCTAGTCCATCTCATGGAAATTTTCAAGTCGAAAGAAAAAAATTCCGTAAAAAATTTCAACTTTTAATGCAAAAATATACATTTTCAATCATAAAAGTCATATTCAACTAAAGAGTTGTATTTTTTATCAAAAAAGGAAATTTTACACCAAGAAGATTAATTTTCTATCAAACAGGCGAGTTTTTAACGGAAAAAGATCAATTTCCAATAAAAAATGAAAAATAAGTTGAAAACATAAATTTTAAACCAAAGAACAGGCATGTTCAAAAAAATAAATCAATTTTCATCCACAGAATAGCTCCACTTCTAAGATATAATTTTTTAACTAAAATCATGAATATTAAGAAAGAGTTGCTTTTTAACCAAATAAGTAAATCCTCAACTAAAAAAGATTCATCTTAAGCCAAAGAAGTTGCATTTTTATTTTTTAAAAAGTTCATTTTCTGCCAAAATAGTTGACTTTCAATTAAATAATGAAATTTGTAACTGAAAATATAATCATCACGAGAAAGCAACTGAAAAAAATGAAATGGCAATAAAAGGTAAATGAATTCTTAACAAGAATATTATACAAGTGTATTAGAGTGACCGCAAAAGTTTATTTTTAAAATTCCCTAATACTCCCATGATCTATTTTCCATTCGGCCTGACAATTAACATTCAAAGTTGAGAATCTTAATCTTTTAACATTTTTAAGATAGGATTTTTTATAAGCGAAGTACAAAATTTTTTTATTTAAATAAAAAAAATTTCAACTTATTATCCTGGGCAGTTATTTAAAGTGATTGTTATGGAAATACCCTGATTACTGCAAATTTTTTTTCATAATGCCTAACTCTTCCCTATTTTGTATAAAAGTCCTCTTTTCTATAAAAAATTCAACTACTTTCTTAAAATTTTTATTTCTTTTATTTGACGGTTCATCTCTTTCGTTGAAAATACATTTTTCAAACTAACAATTAATCTATACCATTTTTGGTTAAAAAATCATGTATTTTGTTAACAATTCGTCTTTCTTT
>NC_046659.1:87684102-87692479 GCF_010883055.1 Belonocnema kinseyi | reverse complement strand
AAGCTATCTAAGGATGGTACTATAGAACGCCACCTCAAGGTAGGCCTAGTGGCGCCATCTCTTGGTCAGGCCGGAAACTTATCAATCCACCCTCGTACAGTTACCGCAGTCAAAACTAGAGACGCGTTGTACAGCTTGATCAGTCTCCTTATTATTACTCCGTGCTGATATGCTTGTCAGAATCTACGTGAAGTTACTCGTAGGAGAAATTAAGAAATGGAGAGCATTTTAAAATCTTTTAGACACCACGATTATAAACGTTTATATCGTAAATAACCATAAATAACTATACTCACATGCTGCTTCTGAATGTTCAGCTGATGATTTTATTGGACTTGATGACGACGAGGAATATCGACTATCCATCTGGGTTCGTTTGAGAGCACGATGCGTTCGCATTCGTAATGCAGTTGCAAATCGAGCCCGTCTTTTTCTCAAATAATGTTTGTCCATCTTCGTTTTTATTGAAAATCTGGCTAGAAATAGATTCAGTACGGTGTAAAGACATATATAAAATCTGCCTCTCTGGTCTTTTGTAGGTTAGGTTGCAATTTGAGAAAAAATGAATTAATCTTATCTCATACAACTGGATATTATGTTGCTCAACAATTACTAAAAAAAAAAAAAAAAAAAAAACAATGTGTGTACAAACCTAGATGCGTGTCAGTCTGACTTCAACACAAACCGAGACAGTCTAAGAGGGGTCAAGCCATACCGCTTCGATGAAACTTTAAAAATGTTGCAATCGAGTCCGTCTGAGAGGGGCCAAGCCAGATCGCTTCGATGACACTTCGATGATTTATTTTTTAGTATTTATCATGCTCGGTTGACACTTCAACCCCGTGTGAAACTAAATCATGGCTCTATACTGTTCCCGCCTAGACCGCCACGAGTCTGTACATGCGCTATCTCGAGAAACTATGCTGGGGCAGTGCGCAACTGTAACGCTCCAATCGACTAGCCGCTATCTACACCAGCGGTACTGGCGTAGCACTATGAGCTACGTTGATAATATAAACAAATTTCAGGTTTCTGTAAGAAAAATGTAATATAGCTCGTATGTGCTTTTTTTGACAGAATAATTCCAAATGCTATTGATAAAAAATAAAATGTCAATTGTAAATGTTTTGGATACAGGAGCCAACCTTAAAACTGATTTTTTCTTTTACTCCATAAATATTAGAATTACATATTTTTTTAAATCATTAGGGCCTATTTCTGCATTGAATCAAATTTTTATTCGAGGTGAAAAATTGTTTAATTTCAATAGCTTTTATGTGAGACGTTTTTTTCCAAATACTGGGGTTAGAATAAAAAAACACATTATGCAAAAAATATTGGAATTAGCCAATATTCTACTCCGAATTAAGATTTAATTGAAAAGAGGACTGAGCCCTGATTATCTAGAAAAGATGTAATTCTAGTATTTATGGAGTAAAATGAAAAAATAGAGTTTTGAGGTTGGGTCTTGATTCCAAAGCCCTTACGTCGAAAAAGGATCTGGAAAACTTCAAACCTCGTGGTCGCGAAACGAAAAGTATTCACACTGAATGGCGGCATGGCATACATCTGATTCTTGCAATCTGGTTCCGGTCATTGTCGCCAACTTTTTTTGTAGCAGTTTTGAAATTGCATTGCATGATGAAAGTTGAGTGCTGTTGGTAGCACTGCATAATATTTGAGGTTAGGAAATATTTCATTTTTATGTAGATGAGTACTGGATACATGTCATACGAAAAGAAAAATTACTTTCCTAGGAAACCTTTCTTTTTCAAAGTCCAAATAGAAGTACTTTCTACAGCCAAGCTAGATTTTAGACGGAATTTTTATTTTAATGTGATGTCAAATTCTGGCTAGCGACATTAGTCAGTCTACATAGAACTGCGTGATGGATTTTTCTATCTAGTAGGTATAGATAGCGCCAAAAGAACGCCAATCTAATTCGGCGTGAACAGACAGCCACGAAAAATCCAGTACTGGCGCTAGAATAATTCCAGTCTGTCAGGAATTATTTCCACATGGGACTATTTATTTAAAATGAAATCTTTCCTAATATAAGTTAAAGTTTGATATTTTCTGTTTGAAAATTTGATTAATTGATTGAGAATTTATCTCTGAAGGTATAACATTCATATTTTTAGTTTAAAATTCAACTATTGTATTGAAAGTTTAATTGTTTTTTTGAAACTTCAAGTGTTTTTTTAAAAAGCTATTTTTTTAGGTAAAAATGAAACTGTTTTGTTTAATATTCTTATATTTGAACAAAAAATTCGTCCTTTCGGACTAATAATTAATTTGTTTTTGTTCGTGATTCAACTTCTTCTAAAAAACTCAGTTTTTTGGTTGAAAAATCAACTTTTTTGTTTAAAAATTCGATCATTTTGTTGAGAACTTATTTCTTAAGTGGAAAATTTAACAATTGGCGGTCAAAAATTCAACTATATTGCGGAGATTTCTATTATATTGATAAAAATTTAACTATTTTGTCAAAGAGCAATATCTTGGGCGAAAATTCTGATTTCTTGTTACAAATTTGTACTTTTGGATTAAAAATTAATTTTTGATGGTTTTATTCCGCCTACAAAAGATTCAATGTTAAAAATATTACAAGATTGAAAGGCTGATCTTTGAATATTGATGGTCATAAAAAAATCAGGAATATTGAAAATTGAGTTTTACGACCACCTTGTAAACCGTAAATTTATGATATACAAATTATGCTCTAGACTAGAGAGCTTGCCTAAAAATTTATATCAATATCTGGTATAGAAATTCATGTCCATTCAAGTGTTTCCACTATTATGATGAAAATGTAGAAGGAATTCTTGTATTGACATTATCATTCCAACCACAATCTTAAATCCTAGTGGGTATCTGGAAATTGAATAGGGTCGTAAAGATCTGAAATTATTACAATACCATCATCTCTAAATCCAATAATCTTCAGAATAGTTTATAAGATCATAGAAATATGTGGGCAGATTTGAAATGATAATAGACTTTAAAGCTGAAATTTGCAATTCAGACAAGAAATAGTTGATTCCGTAATTGTTTATTGAATATTGTTTGTGTTAGATTTTGCAATTCTTCTTACGTCATGTAGGAAGAAATCGTAATTTGTATTAAATATTTATCATTGATAGCTTATATTTTTTTTCCAAATATGACCTAAAGTTCTTTTCGCATAGTTGTAATTGAAATAGGATTAAATTTGCATAAAAAATTATTTATGAACTAATGAAATAATATATCCTGCTTATTTTAAGCTTATTTTTAATAAACTCCATTCAAACAGAATTGCAGCTAATACTTATAAAAATAATCTATCAGTTATGCAGGTCGAATCAAAATTACGATATATTTCTAAATTTAACATTTCTTTTTAAAACTCTTTTGCTCCCGGGAGTAGGTTTTAGTTTAATAACCAAAAAATTATACCTTCCAAATTTTATGCAAATTAGTCAATACCTAATATCCTTAACGCACACTTCTTTAAGGTTTCCATATGAAGACGAAACCTTTTTTCAAGCAAGAAATAAGTAGTGCAGAGTAAAAATAACTTTTTTCGAAACGACCGACCCATAACAGATGACCAAAGAATAGTATTTTCTATAGTTTTCACCAAAAGAGAGCCAAATTTCGTAAAAAGAAATCTGGTTAATAGCTGCAGGATAAGTGCTGATAATAAAAATGGAAAAATTGGAGAAAATCCAATATTTCGGCTGTTTATATAGAAAAAAATATTAATTTTATAATTTATCAAGAAAATCTTCTCAAGCTTCACAAGGTGAATAAGTATATTTGCAGAAACTATGCAATAGTCAGTGACAACCAAAATTTGGAATAAAAACTGAAATCTTGGTAGGTTCGAATTTAAGATAAATAATGTTTTCAATTTTTTCACAGAAGCCTGCCAAACTTGGTAAGATAAGCTAATCTGTTTTCAGAAACTGTATAGTAGATCGTGACTTCTGGAGCTTTGAAACAATCCAATATGTCTACCAGACAGCGGTCTATATACTCACTTTTCCGAAAAATGCATATTATATTCTTAGTGTGTAAAAATAAATTCAGTTGCCAAATGTTTTCAATCAGGGTGAAATTGCGCAAAAAAGTGAAAATTGTCTTTTGATCTTGTTCATCTTGCCAAGCTGAAAAATTGAGGAAATAATAATTTTTTCAAAATTTCGGCCGTCACTGACTATTTCATAGTTTCTACAAATAAACTTGCTCATCTTATCATGTTTGAAAGAATTGCTTTGAAAAATGGGCTAATCAATAATTTTTACCAATCTATGAAACCGTCGTTGTGGATTTTTTCGAAATTAGTAATCTCGAAACTTGCTTTGTCGTAATTATTAACATTTCTTCACGAAATGAAGGTCCCTTTTGTTCATAAATATAGAAAATACTATTTTTGATCATCTTTTAGTGGTCCACCACTCTGAAATGTACAAGAAATTACGGAAAAAATTCTAACTTTTAACGTTTGCTTCTCGCATATCTTTATTGGAAGACTGCGTTTCGTCTACCCACGCACTCTAAAATGTATACGGAAAAAGATGGAAAAAAATTTCAAATTTCCTCTAAAGTCTGTATGTCCCATTCTCAGATTTTCTTTCAATAGTTGCCATGTTGTTATGTCTAATACTAAAATAAAACGTTTCACCCTAATTTACCTTTCGGAAAACTGCGTTTTATCTGCCTACAAACTCTAAATGTATGTATATAAAAAAATTCTGAAAAATTAAAACTTTCTTCTAAACGTCTGGTTCTTTTATTTGACTTGTATTTTATGTCAGACAACGCCTTACGAAGATTCATCTCAATATTCTTATATCGAAAGTTTGCATTTTATCCGGCCAGTATCGTTTTATTATATTTCAAAGGACTTGTCTGAATAAAACGCATTCCTTCAATAAGGATATCGGTATAAATATTTGTGTGATGTTTCCTGTCATCAAATTAAAGTAATTAATAAAAGGAAATCCGAGAACCGAGTATTTAGAGGAAAGTTATAATATTTTCGGAATTTTCCTATGCATTTAAAATTGCGTGGGTGGATAAAAAGTCGCCTTCCGATTAAGATATTAGGACGGACCTTTTTGTGGTATTTTTGGACATTGAATAGCAATGTAGTTAGTGAGCGACGCCAGAATATTTCCTACTTTTTTGCGTTTTTGAGTGCGTGAGCGGATAAAACGCAGTTTTCCGATCATGATATTGGGATAGGGGAGAACACCCTACAGTAGATAATCATTAGCTAGAAATGCTAATCGCTGTTAAATAATTAATTCAATTTAGTTAACAGTTAAAATACGAAGCATGTTAGGACATTAAAATTATCCTTGATTAATTTACTTGTATTTATGTTTGCAATTAAGGGTTATTTATTGTAGGATCATTATCTACGGTAGGGGGTCTCCCCTACAACAAAAAAATTTATTTTTGTAGTTTTGAAAAATGTTATATATTGGTTCATAAACGTTGCGAACTGCTTTGATATCCCCGGGTGGACATTCTTCATGGTATAAAATATAGTTGGAATTTGTACAATCGAAGAAGTCGAGAAAGTAAAGTAACGAAGATTCATAATTAAAATTGATATCATTTTTATGAGAAAATAATATGCTGAAATGAGTTAGGATACACGATGTGTTTCGACTGACTTCAACTTAAAAAGGCTTACATATGTCAGTTTTTTCTGAATATACTTCTGGGATGCCCCACGATCATTCTGAGCTCAAAAAGAAAAAAGTCGCTTGGACCGTTTTATTAGAAAACTTTTTTTTTTAATGAGGTTAATCAACATATTTTAATTAAAATAAGTTAAACGTGGAGTTTTATTTGCTCGGACCATTTGGTCTGGCATCCGGAAAAGGGCTGCAGGTGCTGAACATAAAACGAGAATTCAAACCCTTTAATATTTTTGAAAAAAAGTGAAAAACGTGGGAAAAATAATTTTTTTGAAAATTGCCTCATTTCGGTTTATCCTATGTCCCAGATCTTATACAAGGATTAAAGCGCTGGAAATTTTCTGCAAAATGAACAAAATCGAATGTTCTATCTGTAAAATTTTGGGAGTTATGGTGGTAAGAAGTCGATCTTAAGCGAATAATTTGAATGAAGAAATATATTTACATAGTTTTGGGGAATAACTTATTTCTAATGAATATCTGGTAAATACTACTAAATAATTAATTGAAGAAGACTTAATTTTAAGTAGATTGAAAAAAAAACATTGCTCTAGCTCTTATAGATCCAAAATTATGGCCTATTGAATCTAACCCTTTTTTACGAAATTTTGTTTCACATCAGTTTTATAAATAAAATTTCTCGTTTTAAAAAAAAACTCATTTCCTCAGGATTTTGGTTGAAAGTTTCCATTAAGTTATCTAAAAATTACTTAATTTTGAGTTGATCTAAAAAGAAAACTATGCTTTAGGTGTAAGAGAACCAAAATCATGGCCTTCTGAATATGGCCCTTTTTTATTGAATTTTGTTCCATAATCAATTTTTTAAATAAAATTGATCGTTTTCCAAAAGAATTAATTACCTGAGCAATAACAATGTATTTTTAGATCTACTCGAAATCAAGTCTTCTTCAATTAATTATTAAGCAGTTTTTACCATATATGCAAAGGAAATAAGTTATTACCCCAAAGCTATGTATATATATTTTTTCATTCAAATTATTCGCTTAAAAACGACTTCTCATCACCATAACTCCCAAACTTTTAGAGATAGAACATTCCATTTTTTTCATTTTGCAGAAAATTTCAAGCACTTTAATCCTTGTAAGAGTGTTCGGGACACAAGATGAACACAGAAATGAGGCAATTTAAAAAAAAAGGATTTTTTCCCACATTTTTCACCATTTTTCAAAAATATTGAAGGGTTTCAGTTTTCGTAAGATGTTTAGCACCTGCATCCCTTTATCGGATGCCAGACTGAATAGTTCGAGCCAATAATATTCAACGTTTAATATATTTCTATTAAAATATGTTAATTAATCTCTGCAATAAAATAAAGAGTTTTCTCAAAAACGGCCCAAGCGATTTTTTTCTTTTTGGGCTCAAAATGATCGTGGAGCATCCCAGAAGTATATTCAGAAAAAAATTGGCATATGCAAGGTCTTTCAGGTTGAAGTCAGTCGAGGCACACTGTGGATACGGAGATATTAATAAAAATTTGTCTTAAAAGAGATTGATTATAAACAATTATTAGTTTAACCCATGAGAAATTTGTAACATGATTTTCGGAAGGTTCTCTATCGTCGAATTAGGTAAAATATTGAAGTGTAAAGGCAGTGAGGAAAAGAGGTTGAGACAGGGTGGGTAATATCAGCCCATCAAACTCTCGATAGTCAGAATGGAGGATGGAGAGCGAGGTGGAAACTAAGTTAGGTTCCATCTCTTATCACAAGTAGTAAGTCTACCCACGTTCTCCTTATCTTTCTCGGCCTCGTTCCCCTATTTGAACTTACGCCCTGCAATCCGCAGACATACTATGAGTACACCTATACATGCCGTAGCTCAAATGTATGAGATGTACGTCGTAAGCCTAACAACATCGAGAAAACTAGGAAAACCGAGAAAACCAAGTTTCTTCACGTCTCCTAAGAGAATCTTTTTAAATTAGTCCTTAAATATCCTGCAGATTCTAAAAAATTAATGCTCAAAAGTAATAAATAAACAAATATAACCGACGGTGGGTCTGGACTGACTTCAAACCAAAAGAGCTTGCACCACCCGGTTTTTTTCTTTTTACAATTCTGTGATGTCGGGGCCCTTTTTGAGAAAACTTAATTTTTTAACCCCAGTGCCCAACGCCAGTAGATACAGTGTACACAGTAAGCCCTAGAGATATTATTTATCTGAAGTTGGATAAAAACGCTGCAAACAATTGAAAACTACATTTAACCGAAGTCAGATAATTTTTATCATGAAACAGATAGAAATTATCCGTCGTCGGATAATTGTAGTTGTTAGTTCTTTGCAACGTTTTTATACAAGTTCATATAAATATTTTCTCTGGGATTTACTGTGTATTAAATACGGGGTTTATAAGGTTAGTGAAAAATATTTTGTAATCAGTTTTCTCCTAAAGTACAATACATAGGAGCCTAAAATTTGACTCCAACGTTCATCAATCCTCGCGGCTGCTACATTGTTCGAAAAGATTTCCCGGATTTACACAGTCATTAATTGTCACTTAAACTTTAATTTCTTTTAAAACCTGCTTTTACCTACAGATTTATCGAGACCGAACAAATAACGGACAATAAGGAGTCAGGACTTATATTCTTGTAAGAGATTGACTTTTTAATTGACGCGCACAATTTTGATATTCTAATGAATATTTGGTATTTATATTT
>NC_046659.1:87671616-87684002 GCF_010883055.1 Belonocnema kinseyi | reverse complement strand
TTAAAGTAATTTAGTTCTTGTAAGATATTTAGGACCCACAACCCGTTTTTGGATTTTCAATTAAATGTTTTGAGCCAATAAAATTACACTTAAGTTACACTTAAGCAGATATATCAGGAAAGTATATACCCTTGATTTGAAATGATTTTAGTCAAATACAGGATGTCTAACTAAAATTGTAAGAAAATTTGTATATACTTGGAGAAACCTATAAATTTGTGGGAATTTTTTTAAAACCGGGTAACTTTATCACATTAAGTCGGAAGGTGTCAATTTGACACATCTATATTTATTGTGACAGAACTAGGCTTACTCTCATCAGCATCAAAATTTTTTCAAATAATTTTTTTAATACTAAGAAAATATCTTTTATGGAAAATATGAATATGTTAGATTTGCACTGACTTTTAAGAATTATAAAAAAATGATAATAAAATTATTATTCGATGGTGGCGATTGATATATTTACTTTCTGAATCAAACAAATAATTAAACATGCATAAATATTAAAAAATAAATTTCATGCTTTTTATTTTTTAAAAACATTAAATTTACTTTTACGAATGAAAAAGCAGTAAATGAATTATACATATAATTAGTGTCATTGAATGATTCAAAAGAATTCAGATTGGGATCATTTATCCATTTAAAAATTATGTCAATGTACCCTTTTTCAGTAGAAATTGATTTTAGTAGACATGACACGATATTTTTTGGCATTGCTAATAAACTTCAAGTAATATTGTATAGTTTCGAGTAAAGTACAGAAAGGTAATTACTTTCAGGTCCAATGTATACAATATACGATAGACGATATAGATCTTTTGAAACTTAAAACCTCTTCCTTATTCCTATATTGGAAAAGTAATTTGATCATTCTAAGGTAGTGTTGCCTGCCCTCTTCTGGAAGATAATTACATTTTCTGTGATGTAAGAAAGGAAAATGCAATAAAACACCATTGATGCCTACGTCTTACCTTACATTAGTCTTAAGTGAACTTAAAACGGAGTCACGAAAGTATTTATTGCAATGACAGAGTGAAAGAATTTTTCATTTATTTCTTACCACTCCTGATTGTTTTTTGTTCGTTAAAAATAAAATGATGATATTTTTCTGGGATAGGCAACAAAGAACTCCAATAATTCGAAACAAACTTATTAAAAAAATGGACTGTCGCTATTCGAACATATGTTAAACTTCAAATTTTTGCGAAAATTGTATATATATAAGATGTCAGGCGGTTATTCTGACATCCCTTAAACACTCAAGCAAGGAAGTCCACATTTTCTAACAAACGAAATCACAATAAATTTGTCTGATTAAACTATTGGGTTTGAAAAACAATTAAGAATAAGTATGAGGATCTTATAGTAACAGAGGAAGTCGTTTTAATGTCCTTCTTAGGATTAGTTTTCCACGTTTATTGTGAAGTAGCTTAATAAATCTAATCTCTTGTGCTTTTGGTCGTTAGGACATGTCGACTGACTTGCTGGAATCTGTAAGGGATTTAGTCCAGGCATCTGGTACTTTTACGCCGTATTAAGGTAGTTTTTTTGATCAAACGGTTTATTAAGTGGTCCTAATTAAAGCAAATGTTCAACACCTAAATTAAACTAGGGGAAATTCTGCAAAATTTGAAGGCAAAGAAAACCTTCTATCTTCAATAGGTGCTGAGTTATGGTCCTTCAAAGAACCCGGATTTTTTTGGAAAAAAGAGGCAAAAAAACCCAATTATTAAGTTTGCATCTTTACTTTGGAACCTGTTAATTTTACAACAGAAATATTAATAGTCGAATTAAAGTGGAAGCAATTTTGAGTAATTCTAAAAAAATGCAATTCTATTTTTCAGGGAAAATTACGCGTGTTCAGTTTTTTCAAAATACTTTACTTCTCCGTGAAGCTACATAAGTGGTGCAATAGAAAAAGTTGCATGGCAGAAAATTCTCCGTAAATCTGAAAAAACTAATATTTAAGTCTTCACAGATCAAGAGTTATGACTCTTTAAAGAAACAATTTTTTTTCTATTTTGAGCTATTTATAGTCAGGAAACTTTTTTTAACTGCTCGTTTAATACATATCCTACAGAAAAACGTTAAGAAAATAAATTATAGAGGACTAAATTCTAAGCAAAATAAAAAAAGTAAAATGTGTTAGCTCATATAGGTCACGAGTTATGACCATGAAACTTTGACCCTTTCCATTTGGAAGGCTCTTTATGTACTGAAAAATGTACCTCGACCGTATTTGAGCATTTTGGTGTCATACATGCATTTGTAGTTCATAACAAGCTCACCTTTTCTCCTTTTTTTTGTTGAAAAATAATCGATAGTTCAACAATTGTTTTAATAATACGCTTCACTCTATCAATTGTGAGCATCATTTATGTATTCACTTTGTGAAAATCACTTATAGAATATCTGTTTTCGAAATTTAATAAAAAAAAAACAACAAATTAACTGATTTTATCATTAAATGGGACTTCCAACCTTAAATACATTAAATATGCACACAAATGAAATAGTGAACCGTATTATTAAGACCATTTTTGAACAATTGATTGTTCTTCAACAAAAAAAGGAGAAAAAGTTAATTTGTAATGAACTAAAAAGCATAAATGCCACCAAAATGCTCAAATACGGTTGCAGTACATTTGCCAGTACATATATATCTTAAAAATAAATGGTCAAAGTTTCATGGTCGTAACTCGTAAACTATATGAGCTAAAACATTTTACTTTTATTTTATTTGCCCTGAAAAATAGGTCAAAAGCGGTCAAAGGACAGATAAAAACTTCAGAATTGGGTTTTTTCGCCTATTTTTTCTAAAAAATCTGGCTTCCTTGTAGGACCATAACTCAGGGCCTATTGCAGATAAAAGGTTTTTTTTTGTGCTAAAATTTTTCAGAATTTTCTCTAGTTTAATTTTGGTGCTGAATATCTTGCTCTAAAATGCAATGGGCCGGGTCAGTCTACGCAAACACGATTTTTGGAACTTTGTTCAAAAATATCTCAGGGACGCACGTGTGTCATTTCTAGAAAACTTGGAATTTCATTCAGGACCTCTTAATAAACCATTTTAGCAACAACAACAAAAAACACGCACATTACCTACTTATTACGGTAAGAAGACCATTTTTTGTTCGAGATGCCTGGACTAGTTTTTGAAACAGCACTTAAAGTGAATTCAAACCATTTACGTGCTGGTGATTTTTTTCACGTTAATTGTGAAGTAATTTCTGACCTGAATACTTGTGTCAAAAATATCCTGTGGTTTTAATTTTCAGGGTATTGTGGATTCCCTTGTTTGAATGTTTAGGGGATGTTAAAATAACCATTAAACTAAATTAAAACATTTTTGCTGGTAGGGAATCCTTCTTGCAGTTATTTTAAAGTGATTTACCACACCAGTAGTTTAATCGATAACTCTGCTGTTATTTTGGTTTTTTGAAAATGTAGATTTCCTTGCTTGAATCTCTAAATGATTCTAAAATAACCTTTAAAATAAATAAAAACATTTTTCATGTTAGGGAATGCTTGATGTTCATATTTAAAGTTATTTTCCATCGTAATAATTGAATCGAGAAATCTGTCATGATTTTGGTTATCAGGATATGTAGGTTTCCTTATTTTATCTTTAAAAGATGAAAAACAACCCTTACAAGGAACAAGTACTTTTCCTGCACGAGAATTTTTCTCGTGTTTATTGTGAAGTAGTTTCCGACCCTAATAGTTTATTCAAAAAATATCCCGTAGATTTGGTTGTTAAGATACTATTAATTTCCTTATTTGAATGTTGAGGGGATGCTAATAACCGCAAAATCTCCTGTGCACACAAAATCGTATATTTGTAAAGCCCATGGGTACAAGACTGTCATTTCAAGAGTTCTGATCTACAAAATATGATACATTTACTCAAATCTAACCAAACGTTTTCGAAAAGGATAGCATTTTAATGGTAGAACAATTGCATTTTTAAATCAGGCAAAATTAACAAAAAAGTCTAGGTGGTGGTGTCAGAATTATTTGGTATTTGCCCGAGTAAAAATCCTTCGACTTGGATTCGACTTGAATCGCCCCAAATCAAGACATGCTGAAGTCAAAAGTTTGACTGGAGCATGTCTCGGTTTGAGACGTAGCCAGACTTCAATTTATGCCTAGTAGACAAGTTGCTATGTCTTGAAGACATATATTTATGTCTTAAGTCGAATTTGTATGACTCCAAGACGAGGGGCTTATAACTTCGAGTTTATCTACGTCTTAACAAAAAGGGTAATTCTGACTGTCGTAAAAGCTAATCTTTGTTATGATGAAACAATCTTGTATATTTTAATGCGATTGATATGGGGCATTCCACACAATATTTACCACCAAAATTTTTTTCACGTGAAATATTTTTTTCTTGTTGGAATGGAAGCTTCTAATGTATCCCCTAAGGATTTACATTATTCTTGTGCCTTCTTCCTTATTCCTTTACACGCCCCCCATACACTTACTTTGTGGTGGGAGGGGGACCTACAGTTTAAGATGGGTTCCCAACCACCAAAAGCAACAGCCTTAAGTACTTAGAGCACTTTTTTGTCTAGAGGTACCGGTCCCACGACTCTCCGGAGATGAACTTGCTAGTCTAGTGTTCACCGCATGAGCCGCCGAAGCTCTTCCAGGGTTGAGGTGGGAATCGAACTCGCAAGCCGACGGAGTTTTTGAGAAAATTTAAAAATATTGTATGTTCATAAAAAAGTACCTTTTTTATTGCTTATACTGCAATATTAAACAAAGATATAAAAATTCATACGCAAGATAAAATTTTGGCCTTTTCCTCAATTTTCTAATAAAGTATGCTAAAACCCACATTAATTATTTATTTAATAATATAAATCAAATATTTATATAGAAATAGATTTTTTCAATTTGGAGGTGTTTTTAAAATTTTTTTAAAATTGTAAGTAGTGGATTAAACGTTTTTCTTGATCTGATAAAAATTCGGGTGTGCGTAGTCAAATACTTTCGAAGTAATGAATTTTTGAATACCGGCTTGCGCGCGCGAAGTGTACTGCAGCGCGACCCGCTCGGACTAGGATTCGACTGCCTACGCGATAAGTAAAACATAAACATTATTAGCAGATTTTTTTTGCAAAAAATAAAATAGTGGGTTCTTCTCAAAATATTCTTTTCGCGTTTTCAAAATACGATGCAAAAATGATGAAGATTTTGTTGTAAGTCCTACCTTTTTTATTTCTTCTTATATGATGCGTACAGTTTCTGCTCATATAATAAAGGCATCTTATCAGTTTTATTTGGCTTGACCATTTTTGATGTCGGAAAATAATTTTTTTCCTGCAAAATAATTATTATCTAAATTTTTTGGCATATTTTGTTGTTTGCATATTACCAGCTATCTCTAAAAAAAGAAAAAATGTAAAGTGAAGTTTTAGGAAAAATGCAGTTTCGAAAACTTCAGAAAAATAGCTGCTATTGTGTAATTTTTCGTATAGAATTTCGAAAAAACCATCCGTCAATTGTTGAGAGTTCGCATCTAATCTTCGAATAATTGTAGCAAATCCAAACTTTGTTAGTGTCAAAGGAAAACTTTTCTATAAAAAATACATGTAAAAATTTAAAGTTTTTAAATCTTTTCTGATCATTTTACTTTAAATTATTTATCTTTGTTTCGTACTTGCAAAGAAAGTGTTACAATTAGACATTTGGACAAAAAGCCATCTTTTGTGCATTTGGTATGTGGGGTTCTTCAAAATTTAAATACTTTAGCATGTTTAAAACTTTATTTTTAATTTGACTTGTTTGTTCTGACTTCTTATGAAATCCCCTGATAAGGTGATTCGTGTTTTACTAGAGCTAACGATATAAAATATATATACGTATTGTTAAGTTTTCTCTTGGTTACTTGTCGAAGTCGTGAAGAGTGCCTCGTGGAGGCGGCGCACGAAACTTTCAAAGCCTGGAAATGCATTAGAGTTCCGTCTTTTTTGTTGCGATCGTAACTCCCAGAGACGGAGCTTTTGAGTCCGATTTGTAATTCAGCGAGTCAAGAGCAAACTACGGCCAACATTGGCTTAACAAGTGGCAAGATAAAGTTGGAATGTAAAAGTTTCCACCTCCTCTAGTAACCAACAAGCGAACACAGAAAAAAAGGGCAGCAGCATACGATGAACCTAAACGGCCTCGCATTGCAAGTTAAGAAATACAAGAGTTTTTGTTACCTTACAACACAAGTAAAATCTCATTATTCAAATTAAATTATAGAACCAACTTATTATCTTTCTTCGCATGCCTCGATTTCAATGACTGCTCTGAATCATGTTTTATCTGAGTGGCGAATCTGAAAGTTTCGGATTTAAGTAAACGAGGGCGAGTAAACGATATTAAACATTAGATTGCAACTTCCAATCCAGTCGAGGGGTTGACGAACCTTTTACGCCCTCCAATTTATGACTATCCGGCAATATTAATTTTAACGCGAAAGCCTCGAGGGAAAACATTCGAGACTTGATTATGCCAGGTCTTATCCGACCAATTGATTTATAACTTTGCGCTGGAATAGAGGCGATCTTGTAAAACATTCTATATTAAGTTAAGAAATTCCCTTAAAGCGATTTTCTACAATTTTCAGAGGTTTTGGTTTTGTTGCAGGTTTAAAACAACGAGGGTCTACTGAAGCTCCGAGAGGAGGTGAGTTCAGCAATTTATGCATTCTTCGACCTTGTACTTTATCGGCGGGATTTAATTTAATATAAAAAATGTAAGAAAATGTAGGAGGGGGCGACTTTTGCAATTAGTTTACATCAAATTAAAGATTTGAAGAGATTTGAAGAAATTTAAAGACTTTTCACGATTTTGATGACATTTTAATGGATTATAAAAAACCTACGTGATTTTATAGGATCTCCAATTTCAAGATTTTAAACATTTAAAGGGATTTTAAATTGATATATAAGATTTCATTGGATTTAATGGAGTCTAAAAGGATTTCAAAGATTTAAACATTTTAAAAATAATTTTAAAAGACATTAAACTTTTTTAGATGTAGCACGTGATGCAAAAAAATGACTACGGATTTCTCAAGATTTTGCGAAGGGTTTTAAAGAATATAGTTTATTTCACAAGATTTCGTGGAATTTCCTGAGATTTTAACAAATTTAGTAGAACTTAGAAAGCTTTAAAGAGACTTAAAATTATTTGCTTAAGATTTCAGAAGTTTTAAAAAACTCTAAAGTTCTCGAGACATTTGAAAGCTTTTAAAGTTTTAGAGATTAATAAAGTCGATTGTTTTAGAGAACAGTTGAATTTTAAATCGGAGAAGAATTTACAAAGAGTTTATAAAACCAATTTTCGTCAAAAAACAAAAAAATTTCAACCAATTGAATTTAACTAAAAAAGATGGATTTTTAACAAAATAGTTAAATCTTAAACTCAATCTAAACTAAGATAAAAAAAATGTTCACCAACGAAAAAAAGAATTTACGACCAAATAGTGTAATTATCAACAAAAAATACAAATTTTAACGAAATGCATGAATTTTTAAGCAAAAAATATCAATCTTTAATTTAGAAAACCATTTTTTAACCAAGAATCGAATAGATACATTTTCAGCCAGGAAGAAAATTAATTCTCGACAAAAAACAAACCCAATTTTTAGCAAAATATTTACATTTTCAATTAAAGAGATGAATTTTAAATTAAAATTATGAATCTCAAAAAATTTTCAGCACAGGATTTTAACAGTCTACCAAATAGTTGATTCTTTAACCAAAAAATTAATTTTCTGTCAAAAAGATGAGTTATAAACAAAATACATGACTTTTCAACCAAATAGTTAAATTTTGATCAAAACAAAAAAAAAACATTTTTCCACCAAAAATGTTATTGTAAAAAAAAAACAGTTAAACAGTCAAAAAACCTCATTTTCAACCATAAATAAAACGAATTTTCAACATAATAGTTGCATTTTCAAACAAATATTTTAATCTGCAACAAAATAGTCGAATTTTTAATCAAACGATATGAATTCTGAAACAAAAATATAATCTTAAGCTTTTCAAGAAAAAGAAACAAAAGAATAGTGGGATTTTCTCATTAGGTCCTATTCATTCAGTACACATTTAAGCGAAAAAAATGAGGAAAAGGGAAATTTTCTTGAAAACAGGGAGAAAGAAAAGAATTTTTTTTGAAGTATATCGTCGGGAAACTTAGAAAAGAATGTTCTGAAATGGAAAAAAATGTCTAAAGAACGAGATTAAAACTGTTCTCATTCTGTTCTCAAATAGTTTTAACTCATTATTCATTGTTTGATTAATATTTATGCCAATTTTAATTTTGATTTCTTATTTAAAAATATAAGGGTGAGGGTCAGCTTCAGTGTCACATGACATTTTTATGGGAGTTTTTACCGAAATGCTACAGGTTGTGACAATTTTGAATTAATAAAAAGAGTCCGAGTACCGGGTACCGAATAACGTTATTCCAATCACTTTATGTATAATTCAGTCGCTGTACCACGTACAATCCTATTTTCTGATTGAACAGCCTAAAAGATGGAACCAATTGGCACGGCGTGAATATGCGAGTGTGCTTTGTGAAGGTTTATATGCAATGTTGGTACTCATTATGAAGCAGACAAATTTGTGGCTCGTTATGGACGGCTTAGCGTATGCATCGAGCAGCCCAAATGCGTGGCAGTTGGCAGTGACGAATATCTAAATTTTCAGTGCGTATGGCGAACCGTGATACAGGGATGGCCTTTTAAGCCACTCATGCATCACAATTTGAGGCTACGCTTTAAAAACACCGTTAATGTGGTAACCTCCCTTCTGGTAAAGTCATATCAAAATCACACCAGATGAAATAAAACCTCTGAATATCTCTATAAATTTCTCAGAAAAGTTGTTGCTCTCTTTACGCTTTTTTCAAAGAAATAAAATGAAATTCAAATTTTTATCATAAAATTGTCAGAAGAGCTAATATTTCTTTTCATTTATTTTAAAACCACTGTTTTACTTGACATGATGTATGCAAAATGTAATTGCATGATTGTATCGACAATGTCCTTAAATACTGTGAAACAATTTACAACTAAAGATTGATAATTATAATGAAGCAATCAATATACTAATTGGATATAATTTAAATATTACACATTGCAGGCTATAAGGTAGTTAACGTGTAAATAAATTAGAAATGGGGGTAGATTTTCTTAAATGCAATAGTTACAAATATTGCAGGGATTATAAAAAAGTCTTTCCTCTATTCCCTGAAATTTCTAATTTCTTTTGAATTCCCTTTTTTCCTATTCTCTAAAAAGTTGTTCTTTTCCCTTTTCGCTTGAAACATACGATATTTTTTTATTTCACAACTACAAAATTATTATATTCAAAACTAGAATACGTTACCGCATATGGAGAAAGTTTAATATTTATTATAATTAATTCAGCTTAAAAAATTTTAATTTAAAATGCTATTTATCAATTAGTTTTTATAATTGAAATTAAATTTTTTGTTACAGCTATAATACATAGGGTGGTTAAAATTTTTTTTTTCGAATCTGAACAAGCACACTATTATCACCTGTTATATGTATAATACCATCACTGTAAATAATTTTATGAGAATGTTTAAACTTATTTTGATCATAAATAATAATTTTTCTGACTTATTTTACATTTCTCTCTAGTGTCGAAATTTGTCAAGTGGGCAACTTTTTTTTGATGGGTTGTGATTTCTCTTCGTGAATGCGTCATAAGTTAGAGTTTCAAATAAATAAAATGGCCCTAAAACATTTTTGCAAAATTTTCATTTTCTAAGTGGTTATTGTTATTCACAATCGCCATAATTTTTGGCATGTTTCGTTAAATATGTTTATTCTATAAAATAATAATAATTTTACCATTGTTTCGTAAATATTGATAAAATTAGCAACAATTTTTATAAACAAATAGAATGCGTTCTAACTTCTGAATTGTTTTCAATGCTTTAGTTGACTAATTACAATAGCTCGTTTAATTACTAAGATTTTGTTAAAAAAATTAGGTAACTCGCATATCATCAAAAGTTGTGCGTCTTTTCGTGTTGGCGTTCTGCGCTTCATGCCGCGCGACGTACGATATTCACGACGTTGAAGTTTGCCACAGATAGGGATTTCAAAGTTGTGTAATCAATTTAAAAAAAACTAAGAGTCATATAGAAAAAGTAAAAATACCTCTGGATTCGTCTCATAAATATCTAGATGTGAATTTTTTTGTTGTAAACGCATGTTTTAAACAATTAGAGCATTGGTTGTTCAGCGCCCTGTTGCTCCGTGCCCGTAGATATGGATTTCAGTTTAAAAAAACTAAGAGTCATGTCAAAAAAGTAAAAACACCTCTGGATTCGTCTAGGAAATATCTCGGTGTGCATTTATTGTTTTAACAATTTGTTAAACAATTACGCCAATTGTTATCTTTCTGCAATCGTTATAAACAAAGCATGCATAGGATCGAAAAACCAAGTGCACCATTGCTTTCCTGTTTATAACAATTGCAGAAAGATAACAAATGGCGTAATTTTTTAACAAAATGTTTAAACAAAAAAAAAAAATGCACATCGAGATATTTTGGAGACGAATCCAGAGGTGTTTTTACTTTTTTTACATGAATCTTAGTTTTTTTATTAAATTAAATACGCAACTTTGAAATACATATCTGTGAAAAACTTCAACGTCGCAAATATCGTACGTCGCGAGCTATCATAATTAGTCAACTAAAGCATTGCAATCGATTGAGAAGTTAGAACGAATTCTATTTGTTTATAAAAATTGTTGCTAATTTCATCAATATTCATGCAACAATGGTAAAATTATTTTTATTTTATAGAATGAACATATTTAACATGCAAAAAATTATGGAGATTGTTTGCACCGATCAGGAGAAAAAAATTAATTAAGAAGATCATTCTAAGAAAGTTAAATAACAATAACGACTCAAAAAATGAAAATTTTGCGAAAATATTTTAAGGCCATTTTATTTATGTGAAACTCTAACTTATCACGCATTCCCGAAGGAAAATCACAACCCATAAAAAAAGTGGCCCACAGAATATAAAATTCTAACAGAAAAATCTGAAGGAAGTAAAGTAAAAGTAATTATTTCCCTTACAAATGAGTTTAAAAATATGCATTAAATGATTTACAATTATGGTAATATAAAACGCGTTAATCTATCTATATGCTAGTGTGCGTTTTCTGATTCTAAAATAATATTTTGGATCCATTAACATTATAATATTATTTGAAAATATAATATTCCTTATAAACAGATTTTTTCTTTTTTTCTAAAAGTAATAGTGGGATGATATAATTTTGCCGATTTTTAAAAGTCCAGAATGTTTCAAAATAACGAAAAACTAATTAACGAAATATAAATTTTTTGAAAAATAAAAGTTCCGTAAAGGAAATAAAAGTACCGAAAATGTTTGTTCTTGAATTTTTAAAGTCTCGAAATTTTGAACCCTGATAATAAATACCCCATAAAAATAAAATATTATGTTAGCTAAAATTTCGAAAATGTACTGTTTTTGGAAATTTCGGCAATTTACTGTTTTTCGGAATTTAAAAATTCGGCAATCTACTATTTTCAGGTGTTTAAAAATTCGACAAATTACTATTTTCGGAAATTTAAAAATCTGGAAATTTACTATTTTAGGGAATTTCAAAATGCGGATTTTAAAAATTCGGTCATAAATATTTTCGTTAGTTTAATTTTCTTTCATAAAAATTCTGTTTCGTTACTAATTTTCCCGCCACTTTTCCTTATTGGCGATTTAGAAAATTTGGCAAAATTGTTTCATCCTCTACATGTTCAATCTTTTCGCTATTTTCTCCTTTTTCCTTGAAAAATGACTCCTTTTTCTATTTTTGAACTCATTTTGCGCTATGATACCTGATATTGTGTCTTTTTAAATTCAGAATCGAAGTACCTGAGTGTTTCGCAGAAAAAGTAAATTGTAATCCTTACATCACTTTCAGAATAATTTTTACCTGTGACAAAAATTACCTTCACGTATAGATTTATCCACCAACTCTATAATGTCTCTTGTTTAGTTTCGATGGGAAAAATTCAACTTTATCTACTTAAAAATTATCTGCAGCAAAAATTCACTTCTGTTTTTTCGGTTTTAATTTTCAACTGGATAAATTCTTCTTCCAACACTACTGTACAATATTATGTAGTTTAATAAAAAACAAATGTTTCAACCACTTTTAATTAAAACAGATTTATGGAACGCTTCGTGCTGTACAAATACGCTGATCCTGTGTATCGGTTGTAAAGAGCAAACAGTAATTACGAAGAGCCGAAGGTACGGGATTGCGAAAGTTTAAATTATCATGCTTGGGACG
>NC_046659.1:87670473-87671606 GCF_010883055.1 Belonocnema kinseyi | reverse complement strand
GGGGGGGATTTTTAATTTTCGTCGTTTGTGGCAGTGAAGTAGAGTATTTATGTCAAGCTTTATGCATGTACGAAATATGTATTAGTTTGCAGATATTTTGTGTTTGAATTTGACTCTCGTATCTAATTTTGTTAATTGGAATCAAGGGTGCGAATGCGAATTGTCACGGCGTTGGAAAACTTTAAATTATCCTGTCCAGTGAGAGAGAATCCCGCAGGAATAACTCGGATTGGCCGAGTCTGATTAGTTTGGCGCTCTGGTCATTTTATCTCCTCGTCTGTGGCGATACCGGCCTTTCTCAGCTTAGTGCTGAATGTGGAGAGAATGTAACTACGGGCCGGAGATAGTTTTCTTTTCGAAAACAAGTGCGAACTAGGAAAACATGCTGCTCTGGCGAAAACGACAACCTCCTCTTTCAAACAGCAGCCCCATTCCTTTCACATCCACAAAAAGAAGAAACAGAAACTCAATTTAAGTCGATTTTTGGTTAAAAAAAAATCCTGGAAAGGATAAGATCGTGTCTTATTTGAAAAGTTCGGCGATCCACGAATGCTCGGACAATGTAGAAAATAATACTTAAAATCGAGAATTTTGATTCAATTTTCACCGTCTATCCATTTTAGTGTTTCCTAGCCCTTATACTTTCTGTCGGGTGCCTGTTCCTTCATCCTACTTTATTTTAAGGTGAAGAAGTGAGAGGGAATTGGGAGGAGGTTAGTGAGGGTGAATGACAGACTGGTGTGAGGGGAAAGAGAGTTCGGAAAGTATGGGAAATTTGAAGTGGGGAAATAGGGGAAATGAGGCGTGAGAAAGTGAGGGGACGTATTGTGAAAAACAAAGGGAATGGAGAGGTGATGAGAGAGGGGGGATTTAAAGTGAGGGGTAATGGCGAGAGTTTAAGTATGCGAAGGGAGTATAAGAAAATATTGAAGGAGAGGAAGCAGGGGAAATTCGTAGAGCGGAAGTCGGTGAAATCAGGGAGGGTTAGTAGGAGAAGTGAGTGTAAGTGAGGAGAAATAGGTAACATGATTGAAAATGTAGGTGAGTAGAGAGTATGCCTTAGGGAAACCTGGAGAGGAGGAAGTATTGACGAAAGATGTCGTCAAAGGTTGGCGAAGGGTACAGTGAGGGGA
>NC_046659.1:87653591-87670463 GCF_010883055.1 Belonocnema kinseyi | reverse complement strand
TTTAATGAATATTTGTATAGGATAAGAAACCTTTTCTTGTAGCCCCGCGGCGCCTCCTTCGATTAAGATTTTCCAAGGTTTCGATTCGTTTTTGAAGAATCATAATAAGAGCTTCAAGACGATTTTAAAGAGATTCTTTTTGAGGATATCAATTTAAAATTTTTCCTAAACCATTTATTTGCTAATTTCATGTATTTGAAGGACATCATCGACAGTGATGAAATCGCAATTCGAGAAAGTAAGCCCGCAAGATTTTAACCAAATAGTTAAATTTGCAATCAAAAAGCTTAATTTTCTACCAACTAAAACGGAATCGCAACCAAAGAGATTAATTTTCAACCAAAACGAGGAAACTTAAAAAAAAATTGATGTTCGAGAAAGTATTTGAACTTTTAACCCTTGAGTGGATTTTTCAAAAAAAAAAATATTTTAATTTTGAATCGAACCAGTTGAATTCAAGTAAAAAATAACGATTTTTAAACAGATATTTGAATTTTCAATAAAATAGAATAACTGTTGAATAAAGTGGTTAAATTTTTAACAAAATAACACGCATTTCAACTAAATAATATGTATTATCAACCAATAATATCATTTCTAATGAAAAAATTTCAGTCCCTACGTAATAAAATACGTGAAATGCGTATAAGACAAAATTATATATTTAAAAAAATTGTCATCTTTATAATTTTGTTATATTCGTAAATAATCATTTTTTAAATTTCTGCTTCTTTACAATAGAATATTTTTTAGCTGATATTAAAGAAGCTTTTGAAATTCTGAGAGTTTTCAACTAATGAAAACTAAAAAACAAAACTAGGCTTAAAGTTCTAAGTAAACAAAAACAGTCCAAGTAGGTTTGTCGAATAGTAATTTTTGAGTGTCTCAAATTTGTTGTTTGTAGCACACTTCGAACAATACTTTGGACAAGTCAGAGTTCGGCACTTAAAAGAATATTCTACAAGAAATTGACGAGAATAAAGAATCAAAATATAGTTAATAATAAAAATATTTTTAAAAAACTTAAACTTGTGCATTTTTTAATTTTATTGTTTATCTATCTGTAAACCTTTGATCTTCTTCAATTTCATGGTGTATTTTCATCATTAAAAAGTGCTGAAATTTTTATCAGATTCATCCCCTTTTTCGGAAGAAAATTTCCTCTTTTATCTAAAATAAAACTACTGAATCCTTGCCTTCTGTAAATTTAAATTTAATTGTTTATTGCATAGAACACAAATTTGTATTTGCATAGGCAGTTCCAAGTGTGTTTAGACATATTATACATTTTCGCTCTTTGAAATCATGAGTAGAATAAACATTTTTTCGTTAATATACATTATATATTATTTCACATTATAATTAAGAAACTTCACATTATAGCTTTAGTTTTTCATTCCGGACATTTTCTTCATTTCTTTTATACTTTTGCACTTCCGGAAATTGCTGCTTTTGTCACTTGTTTTAGGTACGTGCTTGCAGTATCTTGAAGGTTTAGCCTCAGGTTCTAATAAAGATATTTTTATATTTCTTTTTACTTCTTTCTACTCTTTTCACTCTTTTCCTCGAGCTTCCGATTAGTGTTTTTATGTGCGATTGGTATAGTCCCACTGAGGCAATCACTACCAACCGTTTCTGCCGTTCTCCATTGACAATCAAACGATTGGTCCAGCGGTTACGTTCTCTGCAAACGGGAACTTGTTACTTCCATTTTTCCCAATAGTTTTTGTTGCTGTTGTTATCCTCTGACTTCCTGTAGTGAATTTGCATGCAACAGCGCAGGGGAAACCAGTACGAGATGAATAGAAAAACCTTCACAGTCGTAATATTGATAAATGATGAACAAGTGGGGAAAGTATTACATAACAAATTGAAGCTGAAACATTCTTTTCAAAGATAGGAATGCCATCACATAAATCATATTGGCCATTTATTCTTTATTTCATACTTCTGTAACACGTTGAGATTTTTTTTTGATGGTATAATTTATTCACCTCGCACTGAATAAGACTTATCATAAAAACACATAAAATATATTTTTGAATCTAATTCCCTAAGAATTCATATTTAGCGGACAATCATTCCATCGCTATGTCAAAAACATACATTTTTAATTTATAATTAAAAAGTAGAAAAGAAGTTGCAAAAACATTGATTATAGTAATTTTTTAAATATTGTTACTCATAAAAAACACTTACATAACGTTTGATTTAAAACCCTGTCAATTTTTTCTTATACAGTTCGTACTGAGATGCACCTCGTACGGGTTTTCTCAACAGGGTGTCCAAAAAGAAACGAAACACAGAAATAATCTCCCAGGTAAAATGTTTTTTCAAAAGGGTCAAGGTCATTCTTGGAGTAACTTTGAACTAGAAATCCAGTGTTAACCTTGAATTTGGCCTTGAGCTTGACCTTTAAGGTTATTTCAAGGTCAACTCTGTTTTTTAAAAATGAGAACCCCTATTTTTGACAACGGAAATCGAAAGAGCGGGGAATTTTACGTCCAAACATGTAGTCACTTAATAGGTCCAGGACGATCTTGAACTTCAGCTAAATGTTTCTAAGCTTGAACCAGGTATGGGTCAGGTCCTATCTGTACTGCTGTGGCTCAGGTGTTTGCGAAAAAGTACGAGACCATTCTTCCAGTAAATTTTACCGATAAATGTGACAGGGCGTTAAATTTAAAAAAATTGACCTTTAAATGACCTTCAAGGTCACGTTCAAAGTCAAATTCAAGTTTACCACTATATTTCTCATTAAAAGTTACTCCAAGAATGACCTTGACCTTTTGCGTAAACCTCTGTGCCGAAGCAGTACAGATTGAACCCGACCCATACCTGCGTCAAGCGTAAAACCTTCAGCTGAAGTACAGTGTCATCCTTGACCCATGAACTTAACTTTGGACCTAAAATTTCCTGCTCTTGCGATTGTCGTTATCAAAAATAGGGGTTCCTATTTGAAAAAACAAAGTTGACCTTGTAAGAACCTAGAAGGCAAAGCTCAAGGTCATCCTTGACCTATGAGCTGAGCACAATGTTTGGACGTAAAATTTACCGCTCTTTTGATAGCCGTTGTCAAAAATAGGGATTCCCTTTTAAAAAAACAAAGTTGACCTTGAAAGAACCTTGAATGTAAAGCTCAAGGTCACCCCTGATCAATGACCTAAGTACATGTTTGGGCGTAAAATTTCCCGCAGTTTTGATTGCCGTTATTAAAATTATTTGAAGTCTTCTAAATTGACCGCGAAAAATGAGAATTGACCGTTAGAAAACTGGAAAATGACCAGGAATTTACAATCACCCGTCAAGTGACCACCCTGATGGAGATTTAGTTCAGCAAAGAGACTTGTTCAAAATTAAATGGGTTATTATTAAAGCATTTTCAATTGAACAATTTATCTTCAAAGCGTTCAGGATTAAAAGATTTGAAAATTTAACCGTGGAAATTTTCACAAGAGCTTGTGTTGTGGAATGATTTCTTTGAATATAAAAGACAGCAAGTTTCTATATAGCAACTCTTTGCTTTGAATAAAAGTACTTCGCTGTGTTTATTTAATTGAATAAGTTAATTTCATATACGCGCTTGATAGTTGATAAAGCTTGGCGATTCAAAATTACTTCAGAGGTATCAACTTTGTAGAAGAGTGCGGACACGAAATCCATTTAATACACTTATCTTTGCTTCCACAGCTAGGAAAAGCAGTTGCTTTTCAAGTTTATTAGATAAAAGCAAAACCAGCCGTTGTAAAGTTCTAGCTTAATCTTATTCGCGGAGCATATTGCACGTAAGACCGGCAAGCGAGTTGTAGAAATTATCAATTGAAATGTAGATATGTCGCATATGACACATATTCAGTTGCTAATTTTGTAAGTTACACTGATAGAAATGAATTGGCAGTACAACAATATTTATCACTAGTTTTATTATATTTTATTGCTGGTATAGATACAGCCATAGATGATGTTTGTTTTGGCTATCCGATTATTGTTGCTTATGAAGACAGGCGCGCAGGCGCGAGCGAGATTCGCCTGTGGTGAACTAAACAAAGTAAGTCGGGTAAATCACTCATACAGAGTGTATTGCTAAACGACAAAATTTGAAAGCTAGCTCGCTTAGGTAAACTTTTAATAGGATTACACATTTCATGTAATTACAAAGCGTATATTGCATTTTTGTACCACACATGAATAAGTTGTATTTAAAATATTTCAGTAAGTGCATTTTGTAATATTTATGATTGCAGTACACGTATTATATTATGAATGTACTCATAATTTGCTAACCTACGATCGTATGGTTAAATCAATGATACTATTTCTATCAGCGTACTTGTGATGTAATCCTCTCAAACCTTCAAACTGCCCCTGTAACGGTCCCTTCTCATTTTTCAAAGAATTTTTCCTCTTGTTTTCTAGATACATCTCCTTTTTCTCCTTTTCGCGATTTTTTGCTTAGATGACAATTCCATTGATAGAGCCTGATATGAAAATCCAACCACTATTATATTTTTGTTTTGAAATTCCTTTTTTTTTTGGTTAAAACTTGAAATATTTAGTCAAAAATTTACTTATCTAAAAAAAATTCTTTTTTACAAATTCATCCCATTTGATGAATATTTAACTATTTTGTTGAAAGTTTATTCAATTTCTAGTTGAAAACTTTTTTTTGATTCAAAAATTCGAATATTTGATTGAAAGTTAATGTACTTTGTTTAAAATCTCTTCTTCTTTTTAGTAAATTAATGTTCTGTATTAGAAAGTCATATTTTTGTTTGAATGTTGAACTGTTATGTTGAAATTTAATTTTTTGTCGAAAATTTATAATTTTTCTTGAAAATTCGTCTCTTTGATTGAGGATTTAACTATTTTGCTGAAAAATTGTTGGTTGAATCATTTTATTTGAAAATTGAACACTGTATTTGGTTTTTGTATGCACTTTTTTATTACAAATATATACTTCGGGTGAAATATTCAACTTTTTGGTTAAGAATTATTTTTTGTTTTGTTGAAAATTCATATATATATATTTGGTTCAACTTTAAATTCTTGATTGAAAAATCAATTACTGAGCTAAAAGTTCAACTAATTGATATAAAAATCGGTTTTTTGGATTTACGTCTGTAGTTAAAAATTTTAATTTACGTTTTTGGATGAAAATATATTGTTTGTTCGTTGAAAATTTAACTATTCGGTAGAAAATTGATGTATTTTGTTGAAAATCCATGTTTTGGATAAGGATTCATGTATTTCTTTAATTCGCATTTTTGATGAAATTTAACGGGCTGAAAATAAGTTCATTGTTGAAAGTTAATTTTTCAACCGACAACTGAACAAGTCTATTTTTGGATAAAAACTTATATTTTTTCATTGAAGTTAACTGGTTGAAAATTCGTGTAGAAAATTCGTGTAGAAACGTAATATTTACATTGAAAAATTAACTACTCTATTTTTGGTTGTCAAGTTATCTGTGTTGCTTCAAAATAAAATAAGGTTAAAATTTAGAAGATTCCTACTTTAAATGATTCAATTAACTTTTTGTTTTGATTACTTTTAATGAAAAAATATCCAGCTCTGAGAGTTTGAATTTTTTAATTTCGATAGCAGCGAGAAATTTTTTGGAACTGGGAAAGGACCGGGAATTTTGTTCTTTGGTCAAAATGGTAACCTTGTCCTTACCAACTAGGAATATTAAACATTTTCCAATATTAGAAAACCTATTTTAGAGTGGGACTAAATTAAATTGGATAGGTTGCACACCATTTTTACAACTTTATGTTACTTATACATATCTCTAATTAATTATGACAATATGTATAACTCTTATATTTGTTTACTGTTTTACTTTATGCCTTTTCATATCGTATTTTGGATTGACGTCCTTTTAATCAATTTCTACCTACGAGAGTTGGAGTTCTTCAATTTCAATGACCGTGAAAATTTTTCGCGAAGTTGAAAAAAAAAACGACTGAAAAATTGTTTCCTAGAAAAAAACGGCCAATCTGTACACACATTTAAGTATAGTCATAAATTAAATTGATTTAGTTTGTCTCATACGTGAAGTACAACCATTTTTCTTTTTTATTACAGTTTAGCCACAAATATTTACTGAAATTTAAGGCAATCAACAATAAATACAAGGTTTAATCTATTGAAAGTAATTGATAGTTTTTGACTATATCGTCACCAATCGATAAATATGTACTCATAGTAAATAAGCTTTATTTTTCGGTTTTCAGTCTAGAAAATTTTTTCAACTGGTATTTAAAAACAAAACCTTAATTGTAGAAATCGCCCTTCCTCTCATTCTTGAGACCTTCCATATTTAACTAAAAACTAAAATAATAATAGTTATCCTCGTATTTATTATGCTTTTGATTTTCTTCTTGTTCACTTAACCTTCAATCTTCACCTATTAAATTTAAATTTATATTAACTCAAATTCATAAGCTACCTTTGCCTACTGGAGAAGCGTTACTGATGTAGCTACAATTGTTGTCTCTATTAAAATTTGATCCCTTTGAAGATACAACTGGAGGCTCCTTTGGAAAAAATTCATCGTTTTGTGTTCCTATTCAGCAAGGGGGGTTCTTTAGAAACCCAAAAAATTGTTGCTTACAAAAACCGCGTTTTTTTCTCTGTTACCCCGGTCGGTTTCATCTTAGGTCTTTTATTTTTCTGGTTGCGCCCGGGCCCTTCAGGTTCAATTCTCCGTGTATTACCTGACACCTGAGATGTTACTGCTAATTGATCAGGTGGAGGGGAAGCTCCAACTATATGTCCAACCCGATTCTTGTGTACCAAAAATTGAATGCCTCTTATAGTAGCAACATATGTTTTAATATTATTCCCAAGTGCTGGTCGCTTATTCCCATCTAACTTGAAAACATTGTTTAGGCGTCCATACTCGTCACGTTCAAACACAAACTCTACCTCTTTTGACAAAATATTAAATTGATAGCATCTGTGGTAATCAATTTCAGGAGTTATCTGAACATTATTATATGTGCGGCCTGAGTTCTTTCCTCTTCCTGCATAACGAGTAGTTTCTTCCACGTGAAATTCTTCCTCTGGTATATCTTCGATGAATGTTGGTCGTGCGTTAGGATTTGCGGGTGGCAGCCGTGCATAACTGAATCCAACATTTAACCCTGTTAAAATAAAAAAAAAACTATTGTTGAAGATTTTTTAATTTTAGCAATTCCAACTATGTGCATACTCCCCGTATGGAAACGTTTTCTACTAGTTATTTGCTGATTAGCCACTAGTTGGAGGCTCTTCTTTTTTTAATGATTTGGTGAAAAACCAGTTTTCACTATCAGGGATCGTCCATAAACTGCGTTACCACTTTACGTGAAGGGGGGGGGGGGTCTCACAAAATCTACTAATTATTCTTTTGTTTACAAATTTATGTTTTTAGTTGAAAATTGAACTTTTCGTTTGAGAAATCTTGAATTTGATTTAAAATCCCTCTTTATTGGTAGTAAATTAAACTCTTTAAGCTTTAATTAGTAAAACTTTTATGGCTTAAATTATTAATTGAGTATTTAATGGAATATTTATATTTTTACATGTCAATAATGAAATTGTAAAAAATACAGAAATTTACATTGCTAAAGTAATTTGAAGGGTAGATCAGCAAAATGAATGGATTCACATTTGGCCGATTTTCAGGAGACAAAAAATGTTCTATAAGGTATAATTTTCAGTTTAATTAAAAACTATAAATTTGGTTTCTAGACTATTAGTTTCTAAATAAAGGCGAAAAGATTTTGATTTTAAAAAGTCAACCGATTCCGACTAAATGAACGAGATAGCTGTTATAGTTTGAGGGCGGGTCGCGCGTTTTTACTACTACTTTGCACGGTAATTAAAAATCGATTTCTCAATTTCATTAAAAACTAAAAATTTATTTTTTATGCCATGAGTTTGAAAATGATAGAGAACAAGGTTTTAAACGAAAATCAACCTCTTATGAAAAAATAGAGGGGAACGTTTTTGAGGAAATTATCGTTTTTGGTCATTTTTTTAAGGACGCCGGGCACGAACTTGGAGTTCTATATAAAATTCTATTAGGGTTTAAATTAAAGGTGAAATATTGTGCTTTAGTATGTGTATTAAAAAAGAAAGATTTCCTCTGCCCATATTTTTGATTCAAAATTTTAAAGTTCATATATAAAACAACTTCAGGTAATGAAAATTCAATTATGATTTCAAGATAACAATAATTGTAAGATTTTCGAAACGTATCTTTACTCAACTTTCTTTAAATAGAAAATTATTTTTTCTATCAGTTATTTTTTAAATGCTTTCTTCTTTATCATTATTTACCTTTTTCGCTCACAATCTCATAATCTTAGAAAAACAATTATTTTAGAAAGAAAATGTATCGGGGTGGGTGGGATTATGTAACTTTTTAAATTTAATTTCAACTTTTTCGAAATTCACGTCGGTTGTCTTTTTTTCTGGACATTTCAATTGTCACAATAATTAAAATGAAACAGTCAACGGGAATTTCGTAAATCTGGAAGTTCAAATGAAACTGAACTATGTAAATTTAAATCAGTGAAAATTTTACGAATTGAATTAGTAATTAGGTATTTCAATAATAAAGTAGTAATGTTTTAATGTTTTATTCATGTATATTTTAATAATTAATTCAATAAAAAAATTAATTGATTAATTTTTAATTAATTGTTTTTAAAGTTCCTTTTCTCACTTTTCTCATATGAACTCGTTGATCCACGACTGTATAACGAGGCACAGTGTAACGAGGTTATAACCCAGTGATTCAAGCTGTTCTCAAAAGGAATTTGGCTTAATGGCAGAATAATAATAAAATAGCAAAGAATATAGAAATAACTTAAAATTGAAACTTACCAACAAGATTAAACAAAACCGTGAACGCAAGAAGCATATTGCAAATAAGGAACTTCATTTTTTCAGATAGATTACGTTTGTGATGACTGATAAGCTTCGAATAAATTTACGCATTTGTATCGATTACGCAAGTATACTCTGACTTATAAAACTTTAGGAATTACCCAATTTTATAATGTGTGTAGAACATAAAGTAGAGGCTATAAAATATATTTTAACCACAACAAATAAATAAAATTTATAGGCGGCGATTATCAGACTTTAGACTGTATTTTTCTTCTGAAAAAATTACGAATAAATTAAATTTTTTGTCTATAGGTTTATATTTTTGTACATAATTTTATTTAAAAGAATGCATAAAAACGGGAGCTTTTTAAATGTTTAATCTTTTAATTATTTTAAATATTTTTTATAAGATCTTAACGCAGTTGGATAATAAATTTAATTTATTTAGTTTAACTGATACATAGTTTTGATTAAATAAAATATTTAAAAAAATACAAACCTTGACATTTATTTTAAAGAAAGTAATTGAAAATCTTTTCGATCATTATTCAGAAAAATAAAATTATAAAATATAAAATTATGTGTGGCTTGGTTGCCCCAATATATCCCGGCTAGCCCCGTTTGACGATAAATAGTAAATATGTTTAATATAAATATGTTACTGCAGAAAATTGAAAAAAAAAACTAATTGGGGAAAAATCACAAATTTACTCTACTAAAGTGTATTGATGGGTAGCACACCAAAGGGAATCAATCTATATTTGGCCAATTTTCAGAAGAGACAAGACACGTTCTATAAAATCTAATTTTTAGATCAATAAAAAATTGAAAATTCTGTTTCTAGATTGTTATTTACTAAATGAAGCTGAAAAGATTTCGATTAAATAAACTGAACCGGTTTCGAATAAGTGAAGAAGATAGCTGTTATTAGCTGCTTTTTTGTAAAAAAATGAAGATTAAATAAAAATTATCAATAAAATTTATATTCATTAGAACATTAATGTAATGAATATAATAAGTGAAATAATCGAAACGTAGTTGGGTATAGTAATGCATTAAATATTATTAACTAATTCATTTTGGATAATCGTAGATTAATAAAAAATTGAAAATTCCGTTTCTAGATTGTTATTTACTAAATGAAGCTGAAAAGATTTTGATTAAAAAAACTGAACCCGTTCCGAGTAAGTGAGCGAGATAGCTGTTATTTTGAGGTTTGGTACGCGTGTTTTTATTACTTTTTTATGAACTCAATAAAGATCTATTATTATTATAAAAAAGTTAATTGTTTAAACAATTAATTTTTGTCACAGGCTTAAGATGGTTGCTATCCAACATGTCGAAGGCATTTTTGGTTAGAGTTGGGTTTTTATTTTTGATTATTTAATATGGGGCTGTCCCGGTATATATCATCAGTCAAGGACGCATTTTTATAATGGAATCAAGTGATCTGAGGAGAGCAGTGTGTCCCGATATATTGGACAAAGCCTGGTTTTTATCCCATCATTGACGGACTGGTTGGCAGTCAAGTACACGATGGGGGGGACTACAGCTTAAGGTGGGTTCCGAACTACCAAAACCTCGATAAAGGTACATAGAAAAATTTCCAGAGGTATCAGTTCAGGGATCGAACCCCGTACCTCTGAGGTGAAGTCCGAGCATCTAACCAACTCTCAATTTAATTAATTTAATTAAAAACTGAGAATTATTTTTAAATATAATAAGTTCGTTAATAGAGGAGAAAAAGTTGATAAAAAATCAGCTGCTTTTGAGAAAATGGAGGAGGGAGTTTTTGGCCATTCGCTTGGGTGCGGTGAGGAGTAGTGAGCGAGTTTGTAAAAATGAGTAGAATTGCTTTTAAAGAATATACAAAAAACTTAAAATTGAAAATTAACAACAATATTAAACAAAATCGTAAATTCAGGGAGTATATTGTAAATGAGGTACTTCATTTTTTCAGATAGATTTCGTTTGCAGTGATATATTTTCTCCTATATAGATATAGTAATTCCAACTTAATTGCGCAACTCTTGATTTGTAAAACCTTTGAAATGACTCAGTTGTACAATGTACATAGACCACGTGGCAGAAAAAAAATGTAAAAAACGATGAGCGAACCTTGAACATTATTTATCATTTGATAACAATGCGAAGGTATTATATTTTTTCTATCACTCTATATTTTTGTGCTGAATTTAAAGTCTTATAGTCAAAAATGTAAAAACTTTACATTAAAAACTATTTTTGCGAAAAAAACACAACATTTCGTGATTCCTCTGTAATTTGAGGAATCAAAATAATATTACTAATGATATGAACCATTCTTTTTAATGAAAAAATCATAACACAAAAAATGTATTTACCATGTTTTATTCTATTGAATTTTTTCTTACTGGCGCTTTTTACTAATTTTTAAAAAAGAATTGAATATTAACGTCAATACACTAGTAATCGTCACCTTAAACCGAATTGGAAATTTAAAATGCTTATAAATGTATTTAAAACCCAATTTTTATTTTCACAAAGGGCTAAATCGAATAAAGCACATATAGAAAAACTCAATTTCGATTACTTAACATGATATTTCATTGGAGCCAATTTTACTTTACGATTAGAGTTCAAATTATGAAAATGCGTTACTTATCGCTAGGCACATAACCAAGTATTAACATGAGAAAATTATACTAATTTGATCAAATGATATTTAAACTTACCTAAAATCACAAGTTTTATCATGCGCGGCAAGAGCGAATCTTGTAATGTGAAAAATACTGGGCCATCTGACGATATCCAATGCAATGGCGATTAACAGTGCATCTATCTTAATTATTTGTGGCTAATTTCTTCCGGGGAAATAATTCTCTGCAACTCTGATGTTTCTAATTTTCAAAAGTAAATTTTTTTATTGCAAAAATTGTTAAAAAATGTGTTCAAAAGAAAACATTCATAAACAAATAACTATATTTAAACATGATTCACTTATTTTGTAAATTCGAAAATTTAAAGTGGTAGGGAATGTTTTTTTCAGGAAAATAAGCAATGGCTGATTAAAATTGGTAAACAAAACTATAATATCTTCTGTTTGATAATTCCCTTTTGGCCAGAAACGTATGTTTAATTTTTTTTAGGTATAGTCTTTAGTGCTGAATAATAACGCAAAATTAGAATTTTTTAAAACAAATTCTTCCATATGCTAGAACTTTCATAAGATGTTTTAAAAACAGTTTTTTGGATTGTGTAAACTGACAATTTTGTTGAAATAATTTAAACATATCGTGTCTGAAATTCTAGCTGCTGTAAGTGATTGAATATTTAATCAGTAGATGCAAGCAATTATTGTTAGAAAATTAAGAACAAAAGCCATAATCAATATATATATATATAAATATAAAGTTTAGAATTTTTAACTTTTTAAAGTTCCAAAGTTTGAAAATGACTCGTAATGCCAACATAAGAAAATCTGTATACTAAATTCTTTTAAATAAAGTGATTAATTGTACATTCAGTCGTTAACTTTTACAACACGATCAGATATAAAAAAACGAGTTGAAAAGTTTCTAGTTCACTACCTTCTTATCTCAACAAATAAATCATCTGCTGGAGTATAGTATTTATTCTTGTTTTATTCATTACAGTTTGGGCAAAATGTTTATTAAAATCAAAGACATTGAACAAGTTATATGATTAATTTTTTTTCTTTAATTTCAAGAAATAGCAAGGAATATTTTTCTAACTGATAGCGAAGTTTCAATCGACATTTTTAGTACATATCAAATGGAAAGTATTAGGATCTAAAGAAATTACAAAGAGAATTAAAACCCAGTTGTTTAATAGATTCTGAAATTCCAGCATGGTTTTTAGAATATTTCAAAGCAAATATTTAAAACAAATTTTGCATGGTTTTATTTTTCAAACAAAATCATCTGTATAAGTTGCCACGTAGTAGAGACAATAAAATATCTTTTAACAAGGAGAAATGAAGCAAACATGAAAACAGTGATTATAAAGAAAAATGAATAAATTAGCGAGCATACATTTTTGTTAAAGAAAAAATGTTAACGACACTGGGAACGATTATGAGAAACCCATAGAAGGGACTGAATAAGAAAACCTGCACAGTTAATACTTCGAAATTGGAAACAATTAGCTTGATTTTTTATTTAATAGTTTAGATATTTTTGCACGCTCAAATTTTTCAGAAAATCATTTCAATTAATTTTGTTATAATTACAGTTTTTGGTTAAGAGATTTGAAAATGATACTTTTACTGATATAATTGTAAGAAAGACCAAAGCTTAGATTTTTTTCACATTTTTTAGATATTTATTTTTATTACAGTTTTTAGATCCATTTTCTTATTCTTTTATTTTTATAATGTTATTCATTTTGGATAATCGTAGAACCTTGGGTTTCTTTTGTCGTTCTTTTTTATTATTGGGGTTTGGCTACAATTTATTTATGTTAGAAAATCAACATTAAGTACAGAGTTATAATTTTTAAAGTGAATTGTGATTTTTCAAGTATATCATCATCATTCAGAAAATATGCAGTGCTACTAATTTTTTAAATATTTTTCGGTCTTAGCTTTTCTACCTGTTATTTACAAACAAAACCTTAATTGTTGTTTTTCTTTACGGAGAAATATGTCCTCTTTCACATAATGCCTCCATCCGAGGCCCTTTTCACTTACATTTTTCACTTATCGTCTCTACCCACTTTCTTCATTGCCTCAATTGCCTTCTTTCCGCCCTCGATATACAATATACTATTACGTTGAAGTGAAGCAAAATGATTAAACGATTCTCACTCTTCTTCTCATTCTTCATCCAATCGCTTCTTCAGTTCCTGTCTCCTTATCCTATTTAACATTATTCCTCTAGCCACTTAAATTTTTCACTTATTGTCTCTACCCACTTTCTTTCTTCTTCTATTCTTACATCATATTTATTCCATTCTCAATTCCACCTTTAATCTTTCTTCATCCTCACCGCGGATTCTTTAATTCTCGGCCTTTTATATTTCTGTTCACTTCTGGGCACAAGAGGCTCAATTTTCGATGTATGATCTGTCTCTTCAGATGTTATTGCTATTTGATTGGATGGAGGGCAAGCTCCAGCAATATATCCAGCTTGAGTCTTGTGCACCAAAAATTGTATACCTTTGATAGTAGCAACAAATTTTCAAAGATTACTCCCGCGTTCTGGTCGCCTATTTCCGTTCAACTTGAAAACGTTGATTATGCGTTTATACTCGTCTCGTTTAAAAACAAACTGCAATTTTTTACCTGATATATCAAATTGAAAACATTTATGGTACTCAGTATCAGCAATTGTTCGAATATTATTAAATGTGCGTTCAGAGTACTTTTTCCCCGCGAAAAAAGAGTTGTAGGTTCTAGATGAAATTTTTCCTCTGGTACATTCTCGATCACAGTTGGTTTTTCGTTAGGACCAACGGGTTGCAGCATTGCATATTGGACTCCAGAACTTAATCCTGTAAAAATAATAAAAGAGATTATTGTTGGTGATTTAAAATTTTTTAATAATTACTATTTTTAATCTCAATATATTATTGCAAACATATTATATAGCTTTAAATATTAGTTTGATGTTAAATAGTTTATTCATCAAATATTCATTATATCAGTTGAATTAAAGATGTTCCACGCCAGGTATACATATCGAGTTGTTGTGGATATAAACGATTTTATAACTAGGAAAAATAATAGTGATAGGTAGGTAAGTTATTTTTTAATTAATTTTACAATTGTGGAATTTATGCCACTTTGAATTTTTTGGATGAATTTTGTTAAAAGTGCGATAACTCGATACGTTTTGAACCGATTTTAATCAGACTTATAGGTGTTACATAGAATTCAGTAATATTTTCTTCTATCACAATTGAATTGAAATAAATTAAAAAATGTTATCTTTAATAAAAAAAACTTTGTAATATTTCCTTGTTGCCAAGTTATGCACTTTTATGCAGAAGCATGTAGTCTAGAAATAATTTTTTGTCTAAACAAGCCACACCCACAAATTTGAAGTTTATTTAAAAATTATTTTATCATAATATTTAATTCCTACACTGAAAGAAATGAATTGCTGATACAGTTATATTGCGGGTTAGATCAGCAATCTGTATGGCTGGAATAGACATATCGATGGCTGATCTAACGCGCAATATAGTTGTACCAGCAATTCATTTCTTTCAGTGTAACCTAGAAAATCCCAAATATTCCATGCAATGCTCTTTCTTTTCATTATCTACTTTTTTTGCTTCCAAGTCTATAATGTTCGAAAAACAATTGGCTTAGAAAGAAAACGTACTAAACTCTAAATTTGAAATAGAAAATTTTACTACTTTAATTACTAATTGAGTGTTCAACTAATGAAATAGTATTATTTTAACATTTGATTATAAAACAATGGGAAAAAATTATGAATTTACTTTACTGAAGCAAATTAGTGAAAATGTTAAGTCTAACGATTCAGTGTGTGTCAAATACACATGTACTCTTGTTTCTGTGAGTAATCACTCATACATGATCTCGAATCAGATCATTATAATATCAAAAGTCGATCATTCATTCAGGACGACCAACGTGCTATTGATTTCGGTATCATTTTTATGCATTTCAAAATGATATTGACTTCGGTATTATTTTCCAATTTTTATTTTATTTTGAATTTATAGTTTTCTACTAATCGTTAGTCACCAACTTTTCTCTAATTGGATTAATGCACTTTAACTATCAGCGAGTGAAAGTTCACTAATTCAGATTTTCAGAGAACCTTTAAAGAATATAAAAATGACTTGAAATTGGAATTTGCCAACAATACTAAATAAAACTGCAATCATCAGAAGTATATTAACAATAAGCCACTTAATTTTTTTCAGATTTCGTTTTCAGTGACTAAAAATTTTGAATTAAGTTTATTCCTATATATACATATAGTAATTTCTGCCACATTACGTATTTGCCTACACTCTGATTAGGAAAATCTTAAAAATCACTCAAATTTTATTAAATTATTAAATTTTCTTTTTCTTTTAATAAAATTACGAATAAAACAATTTGCGCGGTCGAATTGAAAAAATCTGGAATAAAAGAAAATTGATTTGATTCAAAGATAGTATCGTACCAAATACGTCCTATAAAACAATTCTGGAAGTATTAAATTATTGTTTCAAATTAATATTTATTTCAGTCTGTGAAATATTAACAGAGCGAAGGAAAATATATCCTTCAAGCATATTTAACTATTTAAGACTACATTTTGATTAAAAGTTACCACTGTTTAAAAAATTTGAATAATTTAAATGCAACCATTTGAATTTATTTAATACTTCAGAACTTTTCTATTTATTGCAAAGAAATATATCTTTGTATCCAAAAAATATCACAAAAGAAATTATTTCACTGAGCCGAGGCATGACTTTTTGCCTCTAGCCAAAATTTACTCAACTGCGAAATAAGCAAATCTTTGGTTTATAAAAAAAGCAAAGAAAGGAATTTCTTGTGATCTAGTCATTTTTTTAATGTATGCATCAAAACTCGATATTTAAGTGTGTTTTAGCTTCGTTGTATTAATATTTAGTAATAAATCCACTATATATAAATAATGGAATTTTACTTGTATATTGACCTTGTTTTGATATCTTGAAGATACCTGTTTGAGAAAACAGTATTAATTAGTAGGCGCTTACAAACTGTCGAAGAGCACTTATTTGAATTTGCTATTTTATAAAAAATATCACTTTTCTTATATTTTTATGAAATACTGGAACATTTAGCTTGGCGAGAAAAAGATTCAAAATGGATTGTTTTCTAAAGATTAAGTTAATGTCTTGTAATTAAATGAATTGATCTAGACGTAGTTTAGTAATTCATTTAATTCATTTAGTTTCATAATTTCATAACTTTATTCAAATTTAATAATTAATTTAGAAATTTTGAACAATGATAGTATGTAGCCCTCCTAGTAG
>NC_046659.1:87647650-87653491 GCF_010883055.1 Belonocnema kinseyi | reverse complement strand
GATGAGCATGTCTAAATTTATGTAGTCTGGAAACCAACTCCAGAGATGAATTGTAAAATCATTAAAAATATATATTTTTTATTGAAACATTTATGATATTATTGAATTACTCTTATAAAGTACAATAGCGTGAAACAATAATACACAATTATTTATCTGATCACTGGCTATGCTTTGATCATGCATTTCATTAATTGTCTAATACGAATCATTTTCGTATCATCATCTGCTATGTACCGTGTAATTAATTAACTGTTTCAACACTAACGAGTAAATGAATATGTAATTAGTATGTACAAACAGTTCATGTACGAAAATAAAGGACAACAGCCATAATCAATATCTATACATATAAATGATAGTATTTGCATTACATTGGCATGAACTATTAATTTAGCTACGTATTATATGTTGAGGAAATGTAAATAGATATTGTGTTAAATATATATTTATCGTATCTAATAGTTCATTATTTATTAACTTGCAAAAACAGCACCTTACTCGTTTTTATTACACCTTTTTCATTTTAAATGCAAAATTATCAAATTTAAACATGCTTCAATTAAAAGTACTGTAAAATGTAATTAATAATCATAAATTAAAGTAAAAGTTAAAACAGTTACATTGGCTTCAATAACAATTTTATTTTATTTTTATATTAATTGTAAATGTAGCAATGTAAGTTACTATTTTCACGAAGTAATTGTAGCTGTAATTGGTTCCCTTTTAAAGGAACTAATCTAATTTTAATTTATCCTTAAGTCAGATAAAAAATGTACCTGCAATTTAGAAGGTTCAAATGAACAAACTATTTTAACCCTATTATAATTTATCCATAAATATTTTTCGAACCACAATTTAATATATTCATTATAATTTTCTTTTAATAATTATAATTTCCAATATAAAGTAACAAACATTTTATCAGTTTTTCTAGTTTACGAAGTTTATTATTGTTGTTATGTCGATCTAACATTATGCAAATTGATATTCCGATTCAAATAAAAGAATTTCTATCCAATTACAAAAACTTCAAGTGGGAATAAAATTTGATAAGATTTTGATGAAATTTTCGATCTACTAGACTAAATGGTTTTATTTTATATAAGTGAAAAAAATGCTTTCTAGCTCTGCTAGAATTCAAACTTAGGCTTACAAATTGTCGAGGGGGCCAAGATACGTTATTTCTTTCCGAGCCTCTTACAAGCGAATGACGACGTCATTACAAGTCTAGTAAAACCTGGGTTTAAATCTCAGCAGAGCTAGAAAGGGATTTTGGCACGCCTATAATTTATATTCTTGTAAAACTTGTAATCAGCTCGTCGTTTGCTTCTAAGTGTATTTGAGAAAAATAAGGAATCAGTTTTATTGATTCGATAATATACACAGAAAAAACTTATTGTTTTGAATATATAAGCAAATTTTTTTCAAGCTTTTATTTATCGTGCACATTTTAAGTTTCTCTCTGCTTTCGATTAAAGTTCATAATTTCAAAGCAATAATGCGATGAAATCGGAGAAAGGAATTTTCCTCGTTGCGCATTGATACCTGCAATTCCCGTTTGGCTGTCGATTGGAGAAGCGCGCGATGCGGAGAAATTCTCTGAAGTTTTGCAAACAGAAAATGGAACGAACATTTTGCTCCAATTCTGTTCATTGTCTGATTATCGAAAAGATGAAACGAGATGAAAACGTAAAGTTTTGCCGCTTTTGTAGAAACATAGTAAAGTTGGCACTTGGTCACATGTAGGACGTGCCTTATCTTCTAGTCTGAAATATATGAGCGAAGAGTGAAAAATATAAAAATAATGAAAGTCACACATGCTACTTCTTTTTTGCCTGCAGTAGACATGCATTGATTTTCAGAGTGCGTCAGCTGCAAACACTATATTCTGAACTCGGGTTATTTTGCTAGGAAATAAACACGACGAGAAGGAAAAGCTATTACTTTTCAATTTTCCCTTAGCAAATATCATCTGAATAGAAATTATGTCAATGGAAAAATATTAAGATCGTTCCTGTCTAAAAAAGTGGTTTATCTATACCTGCTGAAAAAGTTTGATAAAAGAAAATTAATATTTTTTTAGTCTGTTTCCTGGATCCACAATTAAAAGAATTTCCTTGCACAAGGCTTGTATCAAATCCTATGTTCTAGACACTTGGAAGTTGTTATATGATTCTATTTGTCGAGAAGTCTTACCTTTCTATCAACATTTTCCCAATGAAACTCTATCAAATCTTATCACCCACCCGAGTTGTATCTAATGCTATGTTTTTAAATGTCAACATTTTCTATCAAATTCTATCCGTTGTAATATCATATATTTTTTCAATCAACGGGTATTCATTGAAACTCTTTTGAATCTTATCCACACCAGACTTGTATCAAATTCTATTTTCAGAACCCGGAAGATTTCTATAGAATTCTACTTCTCCAATAATCTTATGCTTTTCCACTAGGATAATGTTATCAATACTCTAAAATAATCTTGCACAAGGAGAAAATTTGGATAGGAAAGCATAAGATTTCTTAGTGGAGATACCGTTTGATAGAAAACTACAAGATTCTCATGTGTTAAATTTTATTCTGATTTGGAGTGGAAAAGATTTGATAGAATTTCAATGAGAAACCATTGACAGAAGGATATTAGATTTTTGCCTGGATAGAATTTGATAGAAATTTTCAAAATTGATAAAGATAGAACATGATAAAAGTTCTTTATGAATAAGATTTTATAAAGATTTAACGAAAATATCTTGATAGAAAAGTAAGATTTCTGGAGGGATAGAATTTGATAGAAAGCTCTGCCAAATGTTTTTTTTTAGATTTCGATTCGAGAAATTCGTTTGATTAAATTAGATAGGATTTATATTAAATGTGCTGATAAAATTTTATTCGTGTAATTTGTTTGATTTAATTTCATAGGAAGTGTATCACATGTGTTTATAGAATTTTATTTAAGTTCTACGCCCTGATAATCTCTTTTAATAAAAAACCAACTAAATTCTCGATTCTACCAAATCTAACACGTTTTCCTAATACACACTTGCAATATTACGCTATTGTTATTTTTTTTGTTGAGTTAGGTACTTTTATTATTCAGTTTAATTTGTTTAAAAAAAGAATAAAACACGTTTGTTAATATTTATCTGTATGCTTATTCACAGTGTTTACTGATTTTAAATAGGTTCGCACTTTTCGGCCTATGCGCAGTTGGAAATGTTGACAACCACCAATTTCCATCTGTCGGATATCAACGAACTAAAAAGAAAGTTTCAAAAAGAGTTCCTTTGAAATCTAAGTTCTAAATTCTAAAGGATGCCAAATTTTACTTGAGCCTCATCCACACTAAACCCCAGTTTTTTCTGTGATACCGAATCATATCAAGCCTAATCCATTCCCTCTTCTATTCTTACATGCTCTTTATTACACTCTGAATTTAATACCCCTTCATTATTGCGTTATCTTTAACCCTGTCGGTTGAATTCTAGGTTTTTTATTTTTCTCGCTACTCTCGGGCTCTTGAGGATCAATTTTCGGCGCACGAATTGACTCTTTAGATGATACTGTCATTTGATTCGGCGGAGGGGAAGCTCCAACTATACGATTCGCTGGATTCTTGTGCATCAAAAATGATATGCCTCTTACAGTAGCAACAAATGTTCGAAGATTATTCCCGCGTCCTGGTCGCTGATTCCCATTTAACTTGAAGACATTGATTAGTCGTCTATACTCATCTCGTATTAACACAATTTGTACGTTTTGACCTAATATATTAAATTGAAAGCATCTGTCGAAATGACGATCAGCAATTAGCTGAACATTATTAAATATACGGCCAGATTTCATCCCTCCTCCTTTTGAAAAAGTTATTCCTTCCAAGTGAAATTCTTCCTCTGGTATATCCTCAATGAGTGATGGTTCTGCGTTAAGATCTGGAGGATGCATCCATGAATAACGGATTTTAGCATTTAATCCTGTAAAAATAACATATAAATTATAGTTTAATGTTTATACTCTTTGAGAAACAATTGGCTGATGCAAGAGGAATATTTTAACCAGTGAAGGGCATGATTCGAATTTTTCGACACTGTCACAAGCGTTGATGGAATCTAAAAAATATGAATAACATAATGAATAAAATAAAATAATATTTATTAATGATTTTGATATCTTCGTAACCTTATGAATTAATATTGTATTTTTCTTTATTAGATGTGATATAGGATGTATTATGTTTAATTACGTAATTTCATTTTGGGTTTCAGTTTTTTTTAATTCAAGCAAGATTCATGAAGTAGACTACCTCTATTCCTTTTAAGACTTATTTAGTATTACCAAATAAATTAAATGCAGAATATTACGATCTAAAAATGCCTCTAATTAGTTTAGTAGCTTTTTAAAACTGATTTAATTGCATTATGCTCAGCGAAGTGCGTCAATAAGGTAGTCAAATTATAAAAAAATGCTTCTATTTGAAAAAAGGAGTTGTGCCAAAAATCAAATTTTTCTAAACAAACATTTTCTTTGATTTGAAGAATTGGGCTGATATTATCAGGCATGTAAAAAATTTTCCCATATGTTTAAAGTGTAACAAAATTGTGTTATTATATTAAACATTTTAATTATTCACAGATCGTGCTTTTACAACCTTCATTAATTAATCCATATATCCTTAATTAATGTAATATGTTTTAATTAAGCAATTAGTATTTTTGCACTATCGATATCGATATAGTAAATATTTGGAACAATGAAATTGATAATTCGTTACTCATCGTTAGTGACCAACTTTGCTCGAATTGAATGAGTAAAGTTTTACTCCTAATTAATGACATTTCACTAATTTATATTTAAATGCAATCTTTTCAAGAATATGAAAACGACTTAAAATTGGAACTTACCTAAAAGACTAAATGAAACTGAGAACGCAAGCAGTATATTTCTAATAAAAAATTTCATTTTTTCCTGCTAGATTTCGTTTGTGGTGACTGACAAATTTAGATTATATTTATCCCTGTATATAGAATTCCGAATACTCGTTTGATTACGCAAATGTACGATGACTCGTAAAACCGTAGATATGATCAAAATTTACAATGTGCAGATCGCGTAGTAGGAGTTATAAAATATCTTTAATCCATGATAAATAACAAAAAATGAAGGACAGAGATTAACAGACTTTCGGCTGTATTTTTTTGGTAAAATTGCGAATAAAACCTTTTTTATAGAGCTGGTAATAAAGATCAATTCATGTGGAAGGGAAACTTTTCTCCATTTTGAGACAGTAACCACTAACAAAATAATTTTTTTCCAAACTCTTGTTATAGTTATTTAAAATTATTTATTCAAATTCGGTGAATGACACCATATTCTCAGTGAAAGACACCCGTATTTATTTTGAATTTAGAACATTATTCGTAAGGAATATTATGTAACTTAGTAACTGTTAACAAAAAAGAATATTATTTTATATCAGTTTTGGTTAAAATTGAAACTGGCTAATGCTATGTTTCTAAACAAATTTTAAACAAAAGATTTTTTGAGTTTTTTTTATTTGCTTCAAATTCCACTGTTTTGTTGAAAGCTCTTCTTCTTGTCTTGGGAATTCAGCAATTTCTTTGAAAAATGTTTTCTTTCTTGGATGAAAAAGCTTTTTGGTTTGCAAATTTATCTCTTTTGGTAAAAATTTCATCTTTATTGTTTAAAACTACACCTGCTTGTTGAAAATGAGTCTGCTCGGTTAGGAATTTAACGATTTGTTTAAAAATCCGACCTTTTTCTCCAAGTTAACTGAGTTAAAAAAAAAATTATTGTTTCCAATAGCAACTATCACATTTT
>NC_046659.1:87646543-87647550 GCF_010883055.1 Belonocnema kinseyi | reverse complement strand
TTTTACGGTTCGCATCGGCCAAAGCTCTCGCTGCATTATACACACAATAATTGATAGCCCAGAGGTCAGATTCTCCAGAAAAATGTCCACGAAGCTCGTCATCCATTTCAGCCAGATCGTTGTGCTTGAGAAAAACCTTGGTGTTGATGTTTCTCTGGGTCGTAAAGCATCGCTGTTCCTGTATTGGATGCCTGCCTGTGGTTGGCCTTAGTGTCGCCTCTCTTTCTCTGTTGCCAGCTTGTTTTAGCTGTGGTAGAGTAGGCTTTCCGCTTACATAGCCCCTTTTTCTGAGTAGTTCAGCATGGTTTCGCAGACGTTGCTGGGAAAAGTGTGATAGCTCCGGGTGTTTCTCGCACCACAGAGCATGTAGCCGTGCCATGTAACCCCGTTCAGGGGCCACACTCGCATCGCAGCACTCTAGCAAGTCGTGATTCAGTCGCTCCGTCCACGCAAAGGTCACGAGATCCCGCCGATCCATCGCATTGAATCTATTTTCATTGGCTCGCCCAGCTCTAGATTGGTCGGCATTGTTGGCCGACCCATTGTCGGGAGCCCTGCGCTTTCTGTTATTTTGAACCGCACTTACTACAACTATTTTTCGAGTTGTCATTGTTGTTCCCACGAGAAGCTAGGAAAAGGGGTTTGTCCATCCTTGTAGAGCCCCGCATGCAAAGATAAGGCTGCGTACTCTGAGAGGTCGCCCGGTATCCCAGAGTCACCGTTCTAGACACCTCACGCAGGTGCCATTCTGCTTTCGGCACGGTTTTCACACCTGCGCTTGGGGGTTAATTTCTTCGGGACCACCCCTGGACAATTGTCAGCGACTGCCTATTTATTTTTGTTACCATATTCAGCAGAAACCCTTGGTACAGGGACCCTCTGTCCGCAACTCGAGGACGCGTTCGGTGGCTTTGTCATAGGCCCTTCGGTTTGATGCTAGAGGAATCAAAACTATATATATATATATATAATAAAAAAAAATATATATATATAATTAAAAATTTGTC
>NC_046659.1:87640018-87646443 GCF_010883055.1 Belonocnema kinseyi | reverse complement strand
ATTTTACCGCGATTTCGCTGGAAGGGGGTGCAATTTTTCAGATTAGCACCCGCTCCCGGCGAAATCCTGCGGTTGTCCTTATGACAAATTTTTAATTATATATATATGTACATACATACATGCACATACATACACACGTATTTATATGTTGAAAGTCAAGAAATTTCAATTCCAAATGTGCAAAATTGAAGAAATATAAATGATATTTTCGATAAAACAGTTGAATTTTCAACAATATAGATAAATTTTCAATTGAAAAGAAAACGTCAACCAACTAAAACAGATTAATTTTCAACCAAAGATTTGCACCCTCAATCAAAAGAATTGATTTTCCGCCAAGTAATACATTTTTTGACAAAAAAAAAGAACCATTAAAAACAAATTTCATTGTAGGCGTTTCGACTAAAAAGAATGAATATACACACATAGTATTATATGCACATACATATACACATGCATACATATATATCTCCTTTTTTTGTGTGTGTTTATTTTAGGCCTACATCTTTGAATTTACTATAAAAAGAGAGTTAACCCCAATAATTTTAATTGATTTCCTTTGAATCAGTAATGGCTTTAATTAAACCGTATATTTAATTTATACATTTTGGATAATAATCGTAGTATCTATGAGGAGCGTTAACTGGGAGCTTCGCTAGTAATTTAGACACTTTAATCAATACTTCGGACAGAGCTTATCATTAAGAGCTACAGAGTATCTTATTAAATAAAAATTACATTTTTCCTGTGAATAAATAAAACCTAAAATATTCATCTACGTCTCATATATTTGGCCATTAAATTATCGATTATATTTTTCTTTGTATCAATTAATATAAGTACGTTATGCGCGCCTTACAAATAATTAACACTGTTAAAAATAGTGTTAAATTTAAAATAAATATAAAATATTTTATATTTTATATTTTATATTTTATAAAATAAATTTAAAATTTAAAATTATAAATATACTGGTATTGAGATATATTTAGTTTTTGCAGTAGTCACAAACACTTTCGTAATCAGTTTCCCCCGCGCAGCCACAGTGTTATAAAAACCACAGGTATCTCATATTATGAGAACCTCACTGCGCAACTACGCACTTACTATGCTTGACTTATAAAATAAAAAACTTCAACACTATCGATATTTTCCTGCTTAGTTATTAAATCTTTATCACTCCAGGCAAACTTTACTGCTAAATACATATTTAATGAATAATAAATAAGGGTTTAAAGAATTCCCTTCCAAGGACTCGACCACCCTCGATTTCACAAGAAATTCACCTATAATCTTTAGAAGCCCAATGAAAAATGGACTATACCACGAAATCACTCTTTCTTCAAGGGCTACAAGTTAGTGATAGAACCAACAGAGTGGGTCTCTTAGTTTAGCTGATAACCCGCTATCTCATATTACGACAATATCTCATATTCGAGTACTCTTCTCTATATTAAATTTCAACTACCGCTTATGCAAATTACTTCTTGTATATTTGTATTAAATTCAATACCGATTTTTATAACAGTGAACCTAATACCTTTTCCTCTCTCAAATAACGCATTTTATAAATATCCATAGACTATATCTTACAAAGAAATAATATTCTAACCATTTTTAATTCCTTCTTCTATTCTGACGTGATATTTACTAGACTCTCAATCTCCCCTAAATTTTCGCGTTATCTTCAACCTGGAGGGTTCAATTCTGGGTTTTTTAGTTGGCTTACTACTTTTGGGCCTTGGAGGATCAATTTTTGGTGCATCGTCTTTCCCTTCAAATGTTTCCGATATTTGATTGGGTGGAGGGGAAGCTCCGACTATTCGATTAGCCGGATTCTTGTGCACCAAAAATAGTATACCTTTTGCAGTGGCAACAAACGTTCGAAGGTTAACCTTGCGCCCTGGTCGATCATTTCCATCTACCTTGAAAACATTGATGAGGCGTCTATATGCATCTCGTTCGAAAACAATCTTTACGTTCTCGCCTCGTATGTTAAATTGAAAAAATCGGTGGTATTCAGTATCAGGATTTGTCTGAACATTTATAAATATACGGCCAGATTTGCCAGTTTTGAACCCTCCTCCTGCAGCAAAAGTAGTTTCTTCCACGTGAAATTCTAACCATGGTATTTCCTCAATGAGTGTTGGTTTTGCGTTAGGATCTGCAGCTGGCAGCTTTGTATAGTAGATTATAGCTTTTAATCCTGTAAAAACAAAATAAAAATTTAAGTTCGATGTTGAACTATTTAATGTCGCAAAATTTATTCTAACATTTATTCCTTTCGATTGATATAATTTGTTATTAAATTATATAATAATATAAATAATTTGTTGCATATGTTTACAATGTAGACATCAGTGTAAAAAATTTGTAATCTAGCTCCAGCTTATTCATGATTAGAATTAAACTTAATTTCTTTGACGAGAAAAATATAGTATTATGGTCTTTAATTTATTATTAATTGCTTGAAACATAAGATTTTACATTTTTACTCAGTTATTTTATGACATATATGTAGTAGTCGATATTTTAATTATTGTAATATTTTCGTATTAAAAAGGGCGATGTTTTAGGTCATCTTAAAAGTCAAGTCCCGTTAGGAAACGTATTTGCATCCTGATGGAGGAAGCATTAGTGATTGTTTAAATAATAGACTAACTTAAGTTATCATTTTGATCAATTGAAAAATATAAATGTATAAACAAATTTACAAAATAATAGAAACAATCTTTAAAATAAAATGACAAATTAGACATACCCCATTTTGTATTTGAAATGGTAATTTTTCGAGCTGGAAAAGGGATGAGAAAAGGTCTATCGCACCCTGTCCCTTTTCTAGCTTTACGATGTTTTTTCAAAAATTGTCAAAATTATCTTGTTCGAAATTGATAATCAAAAAGTTTTTTCTATTCATGCATCAACTTTGAATTATGTAGATGAAAACTTTTTTCTGTTTAAAACAGATATTTCAATTAGTATAAAGGGGCATAGCTTTCTTACTCTTCAATAAAGATTATCAATAGTATAGGTCAATCGATTCGTTTCAAATCAACACATCTTTTCTATTCTAGCGTAAATTTTAAATCATGAGAATGAGAGAATTTCACTATAAAAATCGATTTTTAATATAATAGAAATGACCATAACTTCCTTCCTCTTCAATAAAATGTATTAATATTATAGGTCAATCGCTTTTCTTCGAATCAAGAAATCTTATCCGTTTTCGCATAATTTTTAAATTATGTTAATGAAGAAAATTTCACTCTAAAAAACCGTCTTTTCATAAATTATGAATTCCCATAGCTTCCTTACTCTTCAAGATAATGTATCAATATTATAGGTCAATCGGCTCGCTTTGAATCAACAGATCCTTCATATTCTAGCATAGATTTTAATTTATGAGAATGAGAGAATTTTTACCATATAAATCGATTTTTAATATAATATAAATGACCATAACTTCCTTAGTCTTCAATAAAATTTATTAATGTTATAGGTCAATCGATTCTCCTCGAACCAAGGAATTTTTTATATACTTTAATCAACTTCGAATTGTATTGATGAAAAAAATTTACTATAAAAACCCGATTTTAAAAATATTATAAATTACTGAAAAAATACAATAAATATTTAGAGAAAATTTCATCCAACACCCACACGCGCGCACGCACAGACAAATGCTTAGAACAAATGCCTAGACGATTAAAAGAAAAAAGTGAGTTTAATTAGATAAAGTTTAAATGAGATTTTTAGGTCTTCTGAAAAAAAACAAATTATCATTACTTGGCATTTTTTTTAGGTCGCATATTTTGGACGGAAAGTGGAATTTTTTATTATTTAAAAATTTGAATCGCGATTTAAACAAAACTCTACTAAACTTATCAAAAAATGTTTTCTTGTATCTGTGGTTTTAAAAAAATGTATCGATTTTTAATGATAAATAATTTTTTTTCACAATTTTTTTTGTATCTGGCATGCTTAGGCTGGAAATTTGATTTTTTTTTAGTTTTAAAACAAATTTTGATGGATAAAACCAGAACTTTTGGTTTAAAAATATGTAGCAATGTTTGGATAAACTTTCAAAAGGGGTTACCTGAGATTAATTTGAAACATCTTACACATGTGTATTTTGACAAATAAAATTATGGTATATATAGATTTGTTAATTTATTTGATGTTCATAAAAAATGCTTATTTTTTAAATACAACAATATTTTAAGTATCAAAATTTTTATTTTTATATTGTGTCAATATATTTCAAGGTATTAAAGTCTACTATGGTCTATGAAAAATCAACCATAAATAATAATTAGCATAGAATTCTTCTAATTTCCCTTGAATTTCTATGAATTCACTCTGACTTTATTTTTTCTAATTTTTTGGGGAATCCTCGCGTTCACTTTGACTGTCGAAAAAAATGATAAAAAATTTAAAAATTAATAGTTCAAATGTTAAATGAGTGCGAACTGATCTTAGTAATCGGGATCCTAGAGGATTAAGAATTTTTCAGTAACCTAGTTACGGCCAGGACGGTTAAGTTTCAATGTAATAGTGGACGCGAAAATTTGTATTCATATGCAGGATTCTCATGCGCTACTTTTCCACATAGTTCTGTCTAAAGAAGGTTATTTTAATTGTATATAGTTTTCCTTATGAAAGAAAGCAATTAATTGCTTGATATAAATTAATTTATTCACATACGATGGTATATAATAATTAAAAGAAGGTTATAAAAGTGAAAAACGTAAAAATTAGAAAAGTTCAATAAAATAGCCCAATGGTGTCACATTCTTAACTCAATTAAAACAATGCGAAGGTCAAATTGTGAAATATAATCGTGACATACGTAGCCTGTCTCCAACTTAGGTGTGTGTGATTTAATTATCAAAAGAAGTGAGTTTTTATTTAATAGCGTGTTCTGTGTCTCGCAAATGATGTGTGTATTATTATTATTGTTATTACACCATTAAGCCATTTCCCTTCCGGGGTAGGCATGACTCACTCGGTCGGGGAAAGGAGTAGTGTGTGGAAGTGATAGTGAATTTTCAGATTGATCCAGAATTCTCGTTTTATTTAGGTAAATAACGCGTTCGTTCCGCAACACTGCTCCGACCCAGGTTGCTGATCAATCTCTCTAGCAATCACCCCAAGCGAAGAACCTCACGAAGTCGTTATGTAAGGTTCCCTACTTGGGTCCATTAGTGGCCAAGGTCTTTTGTTTCAGGCGTCATTCACTCTATTGACAATCTTTTTATTAACTATTTGCCGCCACACATTCCTGTCCTGGCATACTTCTCTAGCTTCTATTATGTGCATGCATTTTTTTTATGCAGGCTCTTGTGTTTCTGTGACTTCTTATGTCTCTTCTAACTAGGGTCTCATTCACACATTCTAACCATTCTTTCCGCGGTCTAGCTTTGAGCACGCCGCCATTTACTTTACCTTGATACACTTGTTTCGTTAGTCGTTCATTTGGCATTCTCTCAACATGTCCGAACCATCTTAACCGATTTCTTTTCCATGTGTCTACTAGCGTCTCTTCTGCACCAGATTCTTTTAGAATTGTCTCGTTACTTACTTTGTCCATCAGGGTTTTCCCGCATATTATGCGCATGAATGTCATGTCAATTGCGTTAATTTCACTCTTTATCTTTTTCTTGATAAGTCCATGTCTCGCTACCGTATAGTACTGTCGGTACAAATATGGAATTATGTATTGCAATTTTAGCTTTATTTGATATCTTTTTACTTCTGATATGGGGACCTGCTCTACCAATAACTTTCTTACCTTCATTTATTCGTCTACCTAATTCCTCATCTATCCTCCCGTCTCTGGTAAATAAGCTACCAAGGTATACGAACTTATCAACTTGTTCGATTCTCTCATCATTTAATAAGATATTGCATAGTGTTTTCTCACTCTTTTCTGCGAACACCATAGTTTTTGTTTTATTTGCGTTAACTTTGAGGCCCATGCTCTTCATGCTTGCATCTAGTTTATTCAACATTCTTTGTAAGTCTTCGATAGACTCTGCCATAACAACCTTATCATCTGCGAACGCTAACCCACGTACCCTTACTGTTTGGAGATCCACGCCCTCTTCGTCGAAGAAAGCTATTCTTAAACACTTGTCCATAAATAATATAAATAACCATGAAGACATAACGCCCTCTTGTCTAACTCCTTGAATAATATCGAAACAGTCACTCAGTTTTCCATTCACTCTTACACTCGCTTTGCTACCTGTATATATTGTTTTTATAGCTTGTAGAATCCGTCCATTGACTCCATACTCTTTTAGGACTTCCCAACGTTTACTTCTATCTACGAGGGTGGATTGATAAGTTTCCGGCCTGACCAAGAGATGGCGCCACTAGGCCTACCTTGAGGTGGCGTTCTATAGTACCATCCTTAGATAGCT
>NC_046659.1:87636226-87639918 GCF_010883055.1 Belonocnema kinseyi | reverse complement strand
TATCAGCCTTGGAGGAGATTATGTTGAGAAATAAAAAAAAAATTCTTAAAAACGTTGTTTTTCTTGGTCAGGCCGGAAACTTATCAATCCACCCTCGTACCTTGTCAAAAGATTTTTCTAGGTCAACAAATGCACAGAAAACATTTTTTCCTACTCTCAAACTTTATTCTGTTATTTGCCTTAAGCTAAATATTTGATCCGTACATGACCTTCCTGGCATAAACCCACTTTGGACTTCCCAAATCTTTGCTTCTGTTATTTTCATTACCCTACGATTAAGTATTTTTGAATATATTTAACTTACGGTGCCTAATAAGCTAATCCCTCTGTAATTATTGCACTCGCTTTTATCTCCCTTTCTCTTGTATATTGGTACGATAATCCCTTTTTTCCAATCGTCTGGGACGTCTCCCATCTGGAAACATAAATTTATCGATTCGCACAGTCTATGTGGTATGCACGCGACACCATATTTAAGCATTTCAGCGTTAATACCGTCTACACTCGCAGCCTTACCGTTTTTCAAGTTCTTAATTGTATCCCTAACCTCAGTGACACTGACTTTCTCAATTGAGTTTTTCATCGCATCGTGTTCAACATCGCAGTTGTGGTGTCCTATAGCTTCATCTCCGAATTGTCTCCTAAAATAGTCTCTGAATGCCTCCAGTATTCCGTCTGCATCATATACCATTTCCCGCCTACTGTTTCTCATGTTGACAAATTCTGTACTTTTGTTTCCTTTCATTTTTTTATAAAGTAGTTTCCTGCTTCCTTCTCATTGCTAAGACCTGCGATGTTCAAAGTTCTCTTGTACGCTTCTTTCTTTGCTTTTTGGGCCGCCTGAATTTCATCATTCCACCACGCATCTCCAGACATTCTTCCTACAACTGCGGTACCACACACTTCGATCGTACATCTAACAAGGATATCCCGTAACTTTGTCCAGGGGCCCTCTATATCTTTGTTTTTATACGATCCTCCCATGTTGCCCCATCTATGCTTTCGATTATATTATTTTGGAAATCTATTCGAACATCCGGTTTCTGTACGTTCTCAATTTTGATTCGCGTTTTTTTTGCTTTCTTGGTTCTCTTTTTTCTCCATCCCCGACCTAAGTTAATTTTTGAGATCAGACGGTAATGATCAGTATTGCATTCGGGACCCCTCATGACCCTTGTATCTTTGACTAACTCTCTTAGTCTTTCATCCGCAACAACAAAGTCAATTATACTGCGGCTATTTCCTTTAGATCAGGTGTACATGTGGATCATTTTATGACTAAACTAAGTATTTGTAATAAACAGACCCCTTTCTAAGCATAGACCAACTAATTTATCTCCGTTATAGTTTGTTCTTGGATCCCCAAAATTACCTAAGACTCTTCCTGTATCCTGATTTTGGATGCCTACCCATCCGTTCATGTCTCATAGTAGAATTATTCTTTCCCCATGCTCGCAAATATTTATTGTGTCATTTAAAGTGTCCCAAAAGGCGTCTATTACTTTTCTAGGATGACTACCAACTGGCATGTAGCATGCTATGATAAATAGTCTTCTGATTCCTACTTTCATTCTAGCCCACAACAGTTTGGGAGACACGAAACCATGGTCTCCGAGATGTATATTAGTCAGGAAATAAAACAAAGTTTCAAACGGTAATATCCTAGACATTATCTATCTATACCTGTCATATCCTGGATATTATATTTTAAGATCTTGGATTATTGATTTTAACCCTTAAAGGTCCCCATGGGGTCGATAGTGTCCTGGCACTTTATATTGAAATTTACGAAGTTCGTTCTTCTTCAGTTTTTAATGTTTTTTTTTCAATGTCTTAAAAGTAAAAAATCATTTAACAAATAAAATTATCTTATAACATGACATTTAAGGGAGTGCCAAATCAAATTTCACGCCAAAATATCAAAAAGCTATAGTTAATAGCCCGAGATTATACCTGACAACATATTTTTAATTACCGGGTATAATCCATTTTTCTCAGTGCTTGTAAGAAGGAGAATGTTTTATTCTCTGGTTTTTGGGAATCGTAGTTTACGAAACTGATCCTATATTACGAGATGTTAGGAATACATTTTTCAGACTTGATCTTAAACTTTAACACTTTGTTTTACTTAATTTTAAGTTAACATTCATGACCACTGGTTCAAAAATTCCCGCTCTTCTATTAAAGATTAAACAAGTTTTCTTTATTTGGTAGTTTTGCTATTTATCGTTAGGGTCCGATTTCCCTCTAATAGAATCAGTGAACTTCCTGAGTAGAAAATTAGGCCCTACTTTGAAGCCGTAACTCCTAGCTTAGTTGGGGCTGGAAGCTGTAAAGTAGGTTCTAAATAAGCAGCGATTTCAATGTAATTTAGACCCTAGTTTGACGCTAAAAGTGTCGGAAATCGGCCGTTTTTCCACGTTTAGCGTCAAAGTAGGGTCTACATTTAACATAAATATGAATAAATAACAATAAGTTTTGTTATTTACCAGAAAAAATAAAATAATATCTGTGCTATAAATATCAAGGATATTCGCAGTTATTTTTTAGACATATTATTAATAGAATTGTTTGATTATGACGCTAAAGCATAGTGCACTTAAAAATCCGCAAGTACTAAGAAACGAACCCGAGATCGCACGCCACTGGGTATTTACCAAATATCTGACGCTTTAACCGATTCAGCTAATGGAACGCGTTGGCGTATCTTCGATAAAAATCATTAGCACTTGTCCAATAATTGAAAGTCCAACATCTTTTTAAACCCGAAACAATTAATTGAATAATTACTTCTTTTTAACTTTCTGTGTCATTAAATATTGGAAACGATTTTTGAAGAGTTCAACATAAATTAATTCTGCTTTTTAGAAGTATTCTACGTTATGTACTTCTAAAGCACCTGAGGCTACATATTTGAATTTGATTCTGTGCTATTTATTACTTAAATAAGTACAATATCAAACTTGCTGATTTCCGTAAAAATATTTTTTTATCTTTTTATTAAGGAAATATTTATAAAAAGTTGTTCAGCATCATAATAATTCAAATATACTAAAAAATTCAAATATTTAGTTAAAGATTCAATCTAATATTCATCAGGAAATAAGTTTATTTTAACAATAACAGTACTGGTTTTATAACCAATTGTCTAGTCTCAAAATTCGAGTTAAGTAGTGAATTATTTTTCATACATTTGGTTCTTCATATTCTCCAGTAAATATGATAAAAAAATTAAAACAGTAAGTAGTATCTCACGAAAGAAATTATTTTTCCTCCTAAATCAAGTTGTATATACGTAAATTGTAATATTTCTGTAAGAAAATGTTTGAGAAACTTTAAATTATTATTGTTCAGTAACAAAAATGACCGAACCATTAGAAAAGTAAATTTAATTATAATTATTAAATACATATTTCAATATATTTTTCAATATTTAGTTCATTCATAATATTTTTTGTTAGCGATAGAAAATATGTTATTCTTATAATACTTCGTGATACTCAATCACCTGTATGACTGTTGAATACACACACTTTCATTAATTATTAATAAAAATGTTTATAATGACTTATTAATCGACAATTCTTATTAGATTTCCATGATGAATATCATTCTCATACAAATTTTCAGCTTTTCCAGTTAAGGGAAAATATTTTTCTGTGACTAAGCATTGCAAAGAAGTATTGATTTAT
>NC_046659.1:87625201-87636126 GCF_010883055.1 Belonocnema kinseyi | reverse complement strand
ATTAACCTAAGTAAAAAAAAATTACTTTATTTTCATGAATTTCGAACATTGTTAGCTCAAAAGATTCAAGGTAGGGTTAGTATTGAAGGGGACGTTAAATAGCGTTAAAGTAGAGTATTGAGTTATAAAAATGTAGGCTCTAAGGATTCAAAGTAGCTTTAGAAATTTGTTATAGGCTCAAAGTAGGCTCTGATGTTTCACTCTCTAGAAGTTAAAAGTTTAAAGCAGGGGCTCTAAGTTTAAATAGTGTCCAAGCAGGTTCTAATAAGAAACTTTAACTTTAAATTGGGGTATAAATTTCGTCTCGGGCTTGTAAAGTTTTTTACTAATGATGAAATTTCACTAATTAGGTTTGCTAAGGGGCCGTATTTAAATTTTTGAATCTTTACAGAAACGTGTTAATATTAAAAAAAAGTGTGAATTTTATCTTTAAAATGAATTTTAAAACCAAAATGACATTTCAAAAAATAAAGATTTTTCAGTCATAAAAGAATAAAAATTTCATTTAAATTGTCGAAAGCCAAAAGACGAGTTTTCTATAGAAAAATTTAATTTTCAGAAAAAAAATTCATTTTTAATAAAATAGTTAAATTCTCAACCAATAAGATGAACCTTTATTCAAATAACATGGATCTCCGACAAAAAAGTGATTTATTAACAAAGTGGTTCAACCCAAATTTTTAGACAAAATAGTTGAATCCGCAAGCAAAGAAGATTAAATTTAAAAAAAACAGTTGTATTTTTATTTAGGACAGATTAAATTTGATCCAAAAAATATTTTATTTAATATTCCATAGCAAAATATGAATTTTAAAGCAGTAGTGCATTTTCTTCGAAAATAGTTGAATTTTCAACTCAAAAAGACTAATTTTTTACAAAACAGTAGAAATTTCAACCTAAAGAATGTCTTTTTACAAAAATGTTACATTTAGCCAAGCAGTTGTATTTTTCTCCCAGAAAGGTGCAATTTCTACCAAAACAAATGATCTTTTGAACAAAACAAAAACAAATTAAAAAAAGGAGTTAAATTTTCAACACTAAGATGTGAATTTTAAATAAAAAGTTAACTTTCTACGAAAATAGTTTAACTTTCAACCTAAAAAGACGAAGTTTAAAAAAGGCAGTTGCATTTTATCTGAGAAGGATGTAATTTCTACTAAAAGAAATTATTTTTTAAATTATAAAGAAAAATTAAGAAAAAAATAGTTGAATGGCCATCCAAAAAAAATCAGTTAAACTCTCAACACTAAAAGATATAAACTTTCAACAAAATGAAAATTTTCTACAAAAATTAGTTGAAGTTTTAACTTAAAAAAACGAAGTTTTAATAAAACAGTTTCATTTTGTTATAGAAAGATGCAATTTCTACTAACAGAAATAATTTTTTAAATTATAAGGAAAAAATTTAAAAAACAAAGTTGAATGTTTATCCAAAAAAGATTTCAGTTGAATTTTCAGCACTATAGAAATACTATAGAAAACTATAGTAAATTTTCTACGAAAATGTTGTAATTTTTAACCCTCAAAAACGAATTTTCAACATAATCAGTTGAATTTTCAAGCAAAAATATATTAGTTAATATTTAACTTCCAGTTGACAATTATTTAAAGTTATAGAAATTCCTTGACTTAAAAAAAAATGATGTTTGGTAGGTTTGTTTTTCACTCATCAGGATTATTTGGCGCGTATTGTTAAATTCATATTAAATTTCTATACAATTACTGGGAGTTATTTATTTTATATGCGAATTTGCAAAAATTACTTGAGATTGGAACTTACCATCAAGATTGAAAAATACCACGAACGCGAGGAGTATGCTTCTCATTAGGAACTCCATTTTTCAGAAAATATTTCGTGTACGATGCGTGATAAGTTTTGAATATATATATACTTCTATAAATAGCAATCCGGATCTATATTCAATTACGAAAATGTACTGTGATTCGTCGAACCTTTGAAATTACTGAAATTTACAATGTATGTAGATTATTTATTAGAGGTTATAAAATATCTTTTAACTATGAAAAATAAAACAAATTTAGACAGTGATTAACAGACCTTGGACTGTATTTTTCTTTTGATAATATTTCGAACAAACGAAGTTTCTGTTTTCTATAGCTGTATAACTTTGTGCTGAAATCAATTTCTTAAAATGTGTATGCACTTCAGAAATCTATTTTTTTGAAGTAGTCATTTCACGGAATTGCAATATAAACCTAAAATATTTCGAGTCGAAATTGTAACCCTACGTTGAGCCTTCAAAGTATGCCGCTTCGTAGACATAAATAGGCTAAAAGGAGAACTTATTTCTATACAGATACATTCTACTTTAGGCCTAACAAGTTTTACATATTTTCATTTTCTCCATATGTAGGCTTAAAGTAGGCTGTAATTAGTTGGGTAATGAATATAATTTATTTGATTTAATTCCCACATGTATTATAATAAAATAAATATTTAATTTATACATTTTTGATAATCGTACTATGTATAAGAAGCTAGCTGGGAGCTTCCCAGTCAGGTGCACCTTATACTACGCGATCCATTTTTTCACGAAAGCCACTGTCATTTGGGGTTCCCCCAGGAAAAGACTCTGCGGATAGTCCACGACTCGTCCACAAGATCGTGCGCACGGTCTAGCCCTTGTGAACTGCCGGTGGTAATTAATACCGAATTTAGACTGAAACGTGCTCTGGACATACTTTAAAAAACAATTTTTTTAATATGATGAAAAGCAGTTTATTTTAAGTTGATTTCTCAGTAAACGCCAGGAATCAATTTTATCTTTAAATTAGATAAAACCGTTACAGCACGTTTATCTGACGAAAGATAAAATTTATCTTTCATCAGATAAACGTGCTGCAGCGTTTTTGTCCAATTTAAATATAAAATTTATTCCTGAAATTTTTTTTGTTAGTACTTTATAGTAAGTAACGTTAAATGGGAGCAACTTCAGAGAGCGAATAAATTCGGACATTCCTCAAATTATAGTTTAAATTACTTAAGGGGGTTTTTTTAACTAGAATCTGGAACAATTTAAGACTTACCTGATTCCAGAGCCTTGAAACAGTTTTTAGAAATGTATCCTATCAATTGATGGAATTTAGGAGTGTCCGAATTTGCCCTATATGTCCGAAGTTACCCCGTTTGAAGGTCCATTACAGATTTTATTATATCGCTCTACAATGAAATTTAAAAGGAAATACTGGGCAAAGAGTATTTTTTAAGTAAACGTGAAAGTCTGTCATTATGTTCAATTTCACCATTTGTTTGTGAAGAAGCTGCTTTATGTGAAGTGTTGCAACTAACACTGTCACGTGGAGTAGCCTACCTACTGCAAGTATTTCAAAAGACAGCGAGTTTCTGTGTTTATTTCGGAGTAGGGAGTTCAAAGATGTTATTCGCGTTCGTAAATAAGATGTTTTCTTTAAAACAAGCTTATAATTAATTCTTGGTATAAATAACTTAGTGGGGATAGGTTTTCCCAATTAAGGAAAGGACTAGAGGGGTGGCAGTACATTGGTTGCTGGATACTCCTGACCACCAATCTCTCAACACCCCGGCGACTGCTCTCCACCTTTCAAAATATCTGCACCAGTATATTCCCCGCAATATTTTGTAGTACACCTGGAAAATCGCAGTTAATTCACTGTTAAATGCCTGGAGCTTTCATCAAAACCCTACTTCTTGCAAATAATATATACGGATCCATCGAGATTCAAACTTTTCACATCATCCTCATTACACTCCCGGTTGCATTCTCTGTCTTTTATTTTGTTGTCTGCTTTCAGGCTCTAGAGATTACATTTACCGTATTTGATTTGTTGTGTCTGTGGAAGCACCAACTGTATGTCCAGCTAGATTTTTGTACGCAAAAAATTGCATGCCTTTTACATTAGCAACAAACATGCAAAGTTTAATTCCGGGTCTAGGGAGCACATTTCCATGTTTCTTGGAAACAGTGTTTATTTGTCCATAATAATTGTCTCGTTCAAACAAAAACGATACGTGCTCATTTGGTCTTTCAATTCGAAAACGTCGTTGGTTCTCAATACCAGTAATTGGCTCAACAGTATTAAATGCATGGACAGATTTTGACTCTCCTTCTCCAAGAATATTAGGTGCTTTCAGGAAAATTCTTCCCGTTGTATAGTCACGGTGAATATTTCTTGTGCATTGAATTCTGTAAAAATAAAATATTAATATTAGTTCGACGTTAGACAATTTAAAGAGGAAAAACAACTATTCTATCAGTTTTCACCTCGAAGGCTCTGTTTCTTATGGGGCCATTCCAAAATGTAGATCGCGCTATTTTAACATTCTTTGTCACATATCAACACGAAAAGCTTGAACCTCCTAGGCCTAATTTGACGTGACAAATAGGAATACCTACCCCCTTCCCATTTTTTGTTACATTTCTTCTTTGAATTTATTTAATCAACGTCAGAAATAAAAAAAATAAAAAAATAAGACTTTGACAGACTTCACAGCTTAAAATACTCTCAAAACAGGAGAAAAAGGCGACTCTTCGCGAAATAAGGAAAAAATTTAGGAACAAATTGTTGTAAGTAAAAGTAATGAATACATTATGAAAATATTAATATTTCAAGTCGAAATATATCACTCGTTAGGAAAGGGGGTTGTGTAAGGAAGGGATATAAAATTTTGAGATTGATCCAGAATTTTCGTGTTATTTATTTAAATAACACGTTCGTTCCACAACACTGCTCCGACCCAGGTTGCTGATTAATCTCTCAAGAAATCACCCCAAGTGAAGATCCACACAGAGTCGTGATGTGAGGTTTTTCACTTGGGTCCATTAGTATCCCAGGTCTTTTGTTTCAGGCGTCATTCACTCTACTGGCACTCTTTTTATTAACTATTTGCCGCTATACTTTTCTGTCCTGGCATACTTCTCTAGCTTCTTGTACGTCCATACATTTTTTCATGCAAGCTCCCGTGTTTCTGTGGCTTCTTATGTCTCTTCTAACTAGGGAATATAGAAGGCAATAGTGTGTGGCACTAGTGAAAACACTTTTCAGGTCAAAAATGGCTTTTCAACAAAAAGAAATAACACAGAAAGAACAGAAGATAAACTTTACATCGATTCCCGATGAAAGATTCGCTGCAACAAAAAATTAACTGCACAGGATAAATATTAACCAAATATCGGTTAAACTTTCGTTTGTTTTTCCATGGCAATACATGTGTTTTTGAAAACGCGAAGTTGTCTGAATAAATCTTTATCCCTCTAAGAAATGTCCTGCAACAAATTTTCTCATTACTTTATTCTGTGCAATACTTAACAAATCGAATTTTACAGAAAAGACGAATATTCATTTAAATCGTTGAATGCTCAAACAAAAAGATAATTCTTTATCAAATGAGTTCCATTTTGAATATTTTATTTTTTGTTAATTTTAAAGTGCTGGGCTTTTTAGTTTCCAGGTTCATGAAATTTGGAGAGATTCTTATCTTAAATAATGGCTATTTTGCGAAGTGTTTTATTACATTTTAGAGTATTATGGCACTAGTGGCTACTGTTGTAGTACAAGTGCCCTTTCTGAACTGTCCAGTTATGATTACAGTATCAGATTATTGCTATATCTATAAGCAAATGTTTAATCGACTAATAAAATTAAACGTGATATAGATCTTAGTAAGGATCGTTTCAAAACAGTACTTTTGGTTAAAGGCACTTTATTTGGTGAATATTGGTTAAGATCAGAGTCAGAATATGGTGTGTCATGCAACGTTTAATATTTGACTCGTTGAGAGACCTAAACGCCTGAACTCAATGGCATTTCCTAAATTTTTAAACAAAATTTCCATTTAACTTAAATTTTCAGTTTAACTTGAATTGTTTTAAAGTTTTATAAATCAAGTTCTTTTAAATTCTTTTTTCAGTTCGAAAGAACATTAGTCACATTATGAATGCAAATTAGTCACTTTTTGTGTTGAAATAACTCACTTTTGGTTTCGTTTTCGGTTTATATAGGTCAGTTTGTCGCTTTTATCAAACAAATTAGTTTGTGGCAGTGCTGAAAAAATTTTAATCAACAAGTGTAAATTTAAAATTGTTTTACTCCCCTTATAAAGTATTTTATATTACAAATATTACAAAATTATAATTTTGGTTATTTAATATTAATGGTCATGAGAAATAAAATATTGATGAGAAGAATCTCTGAAAATAGAATCAAGAATCTAACTGTCACATTTGGAGAACCACCACAAAATGTTCCCACTGCAATCTGAAAAAACAAAAAAGGAACATCCTCTCCCTCTCTCTTCCCCCTAAAAAAGAAAAAAAAATGTTCAAATTTGGTCGTTAGATTCTCAATTCTATTTTCAGGAACTCTTCTCATCAATTTGATTATTGGACGTTATATAAATACGTTATATAAAATGTTGGTTCAATGACAGGATACTCATACGGAATTTTCCGTAAAAATGACCCATTCCCATATTTTTTCCCGTATAATTTTCCGTAATACTACCAGCCCCTGCTTATTAAAGTGAAGAACAAATAAGGTGTATAAATAACTCTCGTTTTTCTGTTCTGAAGCTATATCGTTTAAACAATTTATGTTAACGAAGTGAAATTGTTTAATCTTGTGATGTAGCCTATTAAAAAGTTTTACAAAATTGCCTTCTCATTGTTTCATTATTGTTTGAAATTTAATGTTAGAATAAATCATAAAAATGAATGAGAATTCAGTATAATATCGTTTTAAAATAGGAAAAACAGGTTTTGCGTATAAAAAATTAATATAGCGGTTTTCAGCCATCAAAACTAATATTTTTGTTGGAAAAAAATGAAAAGGATGCTGCATTAACATTTATAAAACTTACGAAAATTAAAAATTCACTATATCAATGTTGAAAAGCTCACTATAAGCTCAAATGAACCTATTTTGAAGCAACCATGAAATACTAAAATAATTGTTTTTTTTTGTTTATTGAGAAATATTTTTGACACGAATTGTGTTTTTTATTATTCAAGATGAAAATTCTATCTGATACGCTTTTTTTAAGGATAAAGACTTATTTTGACTGTTTAATAGTTATTTTAAACTCCACAAAACTGTCGCAAAAACACGTTTATGTGAAAATCTAAAATATATATTTAAAAGCTTACCTTATCTTTCTAGTTCTGACTTTTGGCACCAGATGGCGAATTGGTCGACACTATATCCAGTAGTACTACAATTTTTCACTTAGAATTTTATCTTTTTGGTAGAATATTAGTGCTTCTTTAGAATAAAGAAACTTTATACATTTCCTTTCACTTTTTCTTACATGAAAATATTAACCTCTAGTTGTACCGAGTTTCATCCAAATATGTATTCACATATTCCACCTCACTACTGGCAAAATAATGCATAAATAGAAATTCGGTAGTGGCATTGCAAAAAATAAACCAAAATCAGTGGGGAGCACCTGTTGAAAATAAAATTGATTAAAAAACAATTGTTAATAATTAAACCTCAGGTTATCCAAATCCGAAAATTTGGAATGCTCAAAATTAGTGAAGTTCACCCTGCAAAAAGTAATATTGATACTGGTATGAGTAAAACAAGATTGTTACTCTTTCGTTATTTCGTTGTTACTCTTTCGTTATCCTTAACCGAGTCGGTTTTTTATTTTACTTGCTACTTCCGGGCCCTTGAGTATCAATTTTCGGTGCATGATCTGCCCCTTCAAATGATGCTACTATTTGGTTGGGAGGAGGGGAAGCTCCAAGTATAAGTCCAGACCGATTCTTATGCACCAAAAATTGTATGCCTCTTACAGTAGTAACGTATGTTCGAAGATTAATCCCGCGTTCTGGTCGCCTGTTCCCATGCAACTTGAAAATATTGTTGATGCGTCTATACTGATCACGTATGAACACAAAACTTACGTGTTCACTTAAAATATTAAATTGAAAGCATCTGTGATACTCAGTATCGGGAATTAGGCGCATATTGTCAAATGTACGGCGATATTTTAACGCTCCCACGGAAAGAGTAGATTCTTCTACGTGAAATTCTTCCTCTCGTATATTCTCGATGAGTGTTGGTTGTGCGTTAGAATCTGCAGGTGGCATCCGTGAATAAAAGCCTTCAGCATTTAACACAGTACAATTAAGATATAAATATTAGTATGATGTTAAGCAGTGTACTATTCAAACACTTATTTAATCATTTATGCATTCAAACTTTTTCACTCGCTTTTTTCACTCGCCTCCTTCTTCTTGACAGATCATCACATAAAGCTTAATCCAAGTGAAAAATACAAAGACCCTTCCTCTATTTTAAGTCAATTTATGTTAAATTTCATTTTTGATAAAAACCGGAAATATAAATTAAAAAATACAAACATAATATTTTTACAGACTTTGCAGTAGAAATGCTATCAAAACAGAGGGAAAAGTTGATTTTGGCACTGATCGAGAAAACCGGGTTTTAGCTTCAAAGTTTGAGCAATGGGAACAGCTTGGATTCTTTTTAACCTAGGAATTTTTCAAATTTTTTTCACTTTTGTTATAAATATCGCCTCCTTCTTTGAAAATGTTTGTTGTTTGGGAATTGTATTCAATTTTATCAAACATTTCCGTTATAATATCAAAGATTGTTTTATATTTAAGATTGTAAAGACAGGGCTCCGTTAAAAAATGAATGTTCCTTATTTACTATATATTTCTGCATTTCAATCCTGTCTTAATAAATTGTTCAAAAAGTATAGTTCATTATATATTTGAGAACGAAAGCTCTCCTTTTATACATTTTACACAGAACTATTATTATTGTCAATGGGTATGGTGCTGTACACATTTTTCTTTTACTACGGTGGACTTAGCATCGCTGCATGAATTTAATAAAATGTTATTAATTAGAAGTTATTATTAATTAAAATTAATTAGAAGTACTCGCATTTGCCTGAAAGTTTGGCCGGGACACTAGAAAACTGCCGAAAACCACCTTTCGAGCTCAGCTGGTTCTCAGACAGTTGAGTTTCAAGGTAGACATTCAACTGATTCCGGACTATTCCTGAGTTGAGATTTACCAAAGAGCGTATGTCATCGGATTATAATATATTAATTACATAGTTAACCTAAATTTACAGAGCTCATTTCTAATAATTGGTATAATAAAGTTACAATTTAAGGACACCGTAAGCTCCCATTTTACACATTTTTGTTTTAAAAGTTTATTATTATATTTTGGAAGTAATCTTTTCTGGTTCAAAATTCTACTATTTGGTTGAAAGATTAATTATTTTGAAGAAAAATCAACTATTTTCTAAAAAAAAATTTTTGTGGTTGGAACTTAATTGTTTTCAGTTGAAAACTGCAGCATTATATTTTTGATCTAACTTGCATATGAGCTTTTTCATTTCTGCAAAAAATTGTTCAGAAATGTTAATTATTTAACACACAATAATTGGACAAAACGGTTTTTACTGAAAAAGAATAAGAAATAATGGAATTATTACAAATTATTATTCATTTATAACATTTTAATCATTATGAAATATTACATATAATATTAATAATTCTGTTATGTTTTTAAATTGTTTTTTAAATCAGCCAAGTAGATGTAATTGCTCTAAACTTTAATAAATTGGAAGTGAAATGTTCTTTTTTTAAAGAAAACATAGATAAGAATATTCTAACTGTTATTAAGTTTAATGAGTAAATAAATAAATAAATTCATGCTTATTTATTAAATGCACATAAATTTCATATATATTGAGTTACAGAAAGACTCGAAATTGTTGACAAAAAACAAAAATATTTCAAACATACATTAATTTTAGTCAAAGGGATATTAACAAAATTATTAACTATTATAAAGTAAATTCTTAAACTGTTATGGTCTGAAATAAATGACTAATTTTAACATGTTCAACGTAAGCAATGAGATCAGGAAAGTCGTCGTCGAGCAGATAACGAAGAGTAAACAATTTAAATCTCCAATAATACATTACAAAAATTTTTAAAGACACATACATTATGATGAGATCTTCTTTACATTGAATAATATTTATTCAATCAATGGAGGTGACTTGATCAGAAAAACTGTTATTGGTCTTTAAGAATATTTAATTAATTTCCTTTGAAATTTTCCAACTAATTGTTTGCACTTTTAATAATTAAAAAGGTATAAAAACATTATTTTTTACTTATTATCTTTTTCAAAAATATATCACAATTCTATTCGATTAAAAGCGTATGCATTTTTTTGAGTATGCGTATTTTTTGGTAGAAAATTAATATACTTGGTTGAAAATTCTTTTTTTTCTCTAAATTCAACTATTTGGTGGAAAATTGACCTGTTTGTAGAAAGCACATCTCTTTGATATTAAATTTTAACATTTTTAATGCAATTTTTTTCCTTTGTTGAAGGAAAAATTGGTTTTGTTTGACAATTAGTTTTTGTAGTCGCAAACTTAAGGATGGGCTTGAAAAGTCAACTGTTGGTGTTGAAAATGCAGATGTTGGTTATAAATCCTCTTTTTTGTACTTAATTCACTTTTTTGTTGAAAACTCGTTTCTTTATATTTAAAACTTAATCATTTTGGCTCCTCTTTCTGGCCTAAATTTGTAACATTTTTGACTATTTTTTTTTTACTATTAACTAAAAAATATTTTCTTTGTTGAAAATTCAACTTTTGCCGAAATTGGTCTTTTTGTTTTGAAAATTCATCTGCTTTGGTAGAAATTGCATCTTTCTTGATTAAAATTGTAACTTTTTGATTGAAAAGTAATGTTTTGTGATCAATGATTTAACCAGTATGTTGAAAATTCGTGTTTTTGGTAAGACTCGACTGTTTCTGATCTACCAGGTGTATACATATGAAACCGGTATTGCCATCTAGCGGCCAGTAGGCACACTTGTAGGCACTGTCGGAACTTACCATTTGTGCTAATTGGCGT
>NC_046659.1:87621397-87625101 GCF_010883055.1 Belonocnema kinseyi | reverse complement strand
GGCGCATACTTTGAATAAAATATTTGTTATCATTCTCTTGAAATAAATGTGTTTTTTTCTTGAAAAAATACCGGTTTCATATGTATACACCTGGTATAACGCAAACATTTTCGTTGTCAAAATGTTAACTATCACATTTGTTGTTGACCATTCTGTTTTTGTTATTATAAATTTAAGTACTTGGTTGAAAATTAAACTACTTCTTTAATGAATAAGAAACAGCACGGTTTTGCCAAACTCTCAATCCCTCTTAATCGTTTCAAGTTATTTTTAGATGACTCCTAAATAACTTCACGAGAAAAATGTATTCGGAAAATATGAGTTTTGTTAAGGGGGTGGGGCGGAGGGGTTTAAATCTTTTAGACCATAACAAGGGGGAGAACCTGGTTCAAAATTTTAGAAAAAAACTTCATATAATTTGTGCACGGCCTCTATTGAATTAGTGAATATTTAGATTAATCGATTTGGCTGTTTTCTATTAATCGTTAGTTTTCAAGTATACTGTAATTTAATTAATAAAGTTTTACTAATAATTCAGTAAATTTCTCTAATTTCGATTCAGAGTGAAGCTTATCAATAACATAAAAATTACTTGACATTAGAAAACTCACCATCAAGATTAAACAAAACCACGATCGACAGGAGTATATTTCCAATAAGGAACTTCATTTTTCCGAAAAGATTTCGTGTAAGTTGCTTGATGAGTTTATTAAATATTCAATCTTATATAGTAATCTGGATCTCTGTTTCATTACGCAGCTGTATATGTAACGCAAAACTTAGTAATGGTTCAATTTTACAATGTGAGTAGACCACGTAGTAGAAGCTATAAAATATCTCTTAATTATGTATAAAACTTCAAATAAACTTCAAATACAGCAGTTATCAGACCATCGGTTGTATTTTTCTTTTCAGAACAGTTCGAATAAATACATCTTTTTATATGGCTCTGATTTTGTGTGAAATTAGTTTTGTTAAATGGACGTCAGAAATGTGTAAATTTGAAATACAAATTTTACGGAATTGCTATATGTGTAAAATTATTTATTAATTACTGTACTACACTGATATGTTTCGGCACACGTTAGTACCATCGGACTTTAAATATAATTAATTTTTCAATCTCCTAATTCTATAATTCTTTGCAATTACATGACTCTAGTTTAAATGGTTTCTGAAGTATTATTAAAAAAATATTGTTGAAACACACTCATACATGAAAATATATCTTGGTCTTGATTATCGCCAAATCGGTTCAAATCGGTCCACTTTTTCGTAATTAAATTGGTGAATTTTTACTAGTAGTTAGTGTAATTTCTCTGATTTAAATTTAGAAAGAAGCTTTTAGGTAATATAAAAATGACTTAAAATTGGAACTCAACCATAAGATTAAACAAAATAAGCTGATGCACTATGACTTGTAAAACATAGAAATTACTCTAATTTACAATTTGTGTAGCAATGTAGTAGAGGTAATAAAATACGTTTCATCCATGAACAATTAAACCAAATAAAAAATAGCAGTAAACATGCCTTAAATTGTATTTTTCTGTTGATAACATTTTTAACAAATATTGCAGGTATTAAAAGCAGGAAATATAAATTAATTTATAAACCTTAAAGAACCTTGGAATTTTCTATCAAAGTGGTCACATTTGATTGTGGGGGCGAATCCTTTTTAACGTTCAATAATCAAGTGAATGTGCAGAATTTCTGAATCTGCTCTGCTTCGATCAATTCGCCAACTGTTCGTATACACTTAAAGTATAAACAAAACTGAGATTAAGTTCTGGTTACTTCTCAAAGTTTGCCTACGAGTTGAGTCTAGTAAATATCCTTTTTTTTATAGTAAAATTGTCGGTCGAGACTCATACGCTCCTAACTTATAGTGCTTCTAGACCAATTTCATCCGTATTCACAAGGTTTGACGAACTCTCTCCCTTGTTAGGTTTAAGATAAACAGCTCAACCTACGAGGCAACCTTGTGGATCCTCCAGAAGTCTCTTTTTTTTAGGAGTCTCTTTCTCTTCTTAAGGAGTACCGCTATTTGAGTAATCTTGAGGAGTTCCGCTAATTCATTATTCAAAAAACATCAATTTACTTTTGGGCTTGAGAATTTTCCAGATTTCTTATTTAATTTTTGAGTCCACTGTACTTAATTTGAAAATAACTATTCCATTGATTGTGTATTTTTTTATCCGTTTCTTTAAGTGACTCATGTGTGTTTTTGGATAACTGTGTCGTCAATAAAAACGGATTAATATGCGAAGAGTGTTAGTGATTTCGTTCACCAGACCAGTTAAATTGTTTTGTTGTTGTGTATTGTGAAGTGAGATTTAACAAAACCAAAAATATCCAACGACCGAAATTGGACAACTACCATAAAACGTTCCTATTTTAATTTAAAAAAAGATACAAATTTTCCTAACAAAAAGAAAAGAAAAAACTTTTTTTTACAAAAATAAAAAATAGAAAATTGAAAAAAAAGTCTTGCCTTGATAAGGGTGCTGTATGAGTGCTGAAACGTCGGTGATTATTTTTTACAAATGTTTGTTGAAATTATGATTTATTAATAATAAAAATAATTCTAAAAAAAGAAATAAAAAAGAGGAGGAATGGCATTTGGTCGGATACCTTCTCATTTTAATTTACTCGCTTATTTTTGTCCAAAAAAAAGAAGTTTTTTTTTTCTTTTTTAGGAAAAACTTTTTCATCCTTTCAATTGCAATAGGAACTTTTTATGAAGATTATCCAAATTTGCTTGTTGGATTCATGGTTTTATATTCAGGAATTCTGCACAATCATATTATTAATGATAATATTACTTTGTTTAATGTAACATAAATTTTGCAAAGAAATCAATTAATTTTGGTAAACATTCATATTTGCATGTGTCAAAGAAGTTGAAATTAGATGGGATAACATCATTTATCTAAAGTATACAAATCCTGATGGTTAAAAAATACCGAAAATATAATTACTGAACTAGAAAATTTCAAAAATTTGAAATTACGAAAAACATAAAATAAAATTACCGAAAATATTTATAAACTAAATTTTTTAAATCAGTAAAACCTCAGTGATTAAAATTTAGTGACGAAATATACTAATGTAACGTAAGAGTCAGTTGTTTAAAATAGTGAATCTTTTTATAATTCAATTAATTTGGTTTGAAATAACTGATCTCATGCGACAAATATTAACTTAACCTTATATTCTTCAAAAATTGGAAACCTTCTTCGAAATCTATATTGAAAACCGCTGGCTTCAACTAAAATTGTATAACAAATTTAATCAGTTTTTGAAATCTAATAATTTTTGTATAAAAATACCATATTTAATATTTTCAATCATTTATCAGATACTTTGAAAGTTTTCATTTTACCGTCTAAGAGTATTAAAAACTAAGAAGCATAAATGAGGAGCTTACTGTCAAAAGGAAACATATCCACTTGGGAAAATTGGTCAACAACAATGCTTTAGAGATTTTCGAAATATTTTGTCACACCAATTTGTTTCGATCGACACTATAAAATACATACATTTTGTATTGATAATAATGCTAGATGTAGTAACAGGTGTTAATTTATGTCGACCAGGGTAGTTACCAGGTGTATACATATGAAACCGGTATTGCCATCTAGCGGCCAGTAGGCACACTTGTAGGCACTGTCGGAACTTACCATTTGTGCTAATTGGCGTAT
>NC_046659.1:87554601-87621297 GCF_010883055.1 Belonocnema kinseyi | reverse complement strand
CGCATACTTTGAATAAAATATTTGTTATCATTCTCTTGAAATAAATGTGTTTTTTTCTTGAAAAAATACCGGTTTCATATGTATACACCTGGTATAATAAAAAGTTTGACAGTTTTGTTGACAACTGGTCAAGTACATGCCCAGTAGTTAGCAAAACTGTCACAGTTTTGATTAATTTTACAGGTAACTTTAAAAATTTCAGAAGACAAAAAAATCGCGCGTGTTTGCTTCCTAGTCGAATTAAATTGTTTGAACTTCGTTTTAAGAAAAAGTTGCTATCTTAACGTTAAGCTGGCATGACCACCGGTTTTTTCGTTTAAGTGAAGAGCATTTAATTTGGAAATGGGGCATTAAATTATCCCTAAAGGAGCCCTAAATTCCCTGTAGGTTTTCAGTCCATTTTTGCAATGTGGTCCTGTCAGCTTAACGGACCTGAAAAAATGCATGATATTGCATCAATGAGGCTTTTAGATTCTGACTGATAGAAATAAAATCTGGTACAATCAAGCAGAACAGAAAGCGCAGTTGTGATTCTATCTACTCGCTCATACGTTGTCAAAATTGAAACTAAACAAAATTCGAATCATTTATTGATGAGATCGCATCGCCTATCACGTTGGAAGCTGTCAACTATATATTTCTGTGGCATGGTACAGCTTTATGCTTATCGTACATCTGCATAGTATAAACCGCGTGTGTATCGCGATAAGCGCTTGGATACGAGCCTGGTTCGAATTTCGATAGGAAATATCAATAAGCATGAACGTCATCATAATCCATCCGCTCCAGTGTTTTTTATCTTTTTATCAGGCAGAGTGTATCCTGCCGGCAGTGGGGCTAACCGCAACACGATGAAAAGATGGCTCTTATTAAATGGTACTTAAGTCGGAAAGTCCTCGCAAATTACGTCCGAAAGTAATTACAATTGCCTTAGGAGAATAAATTACGTTGACTGTAGCTAGCAGAAGACAGAAGAGCCCCACTACAGGTTGCGGTTAGAACTGGGGTCTTCTGAAATTAACGATTCACAATGCAGATTAACCCGCGCTAACGTTTTAAAGACCGTTTGAATTTTAATTCCTCAATTTTTCTAGATTCTCAGAAAAATCTCTCTTTATAATATTAACGGATCTAAGTAATCTACGTTTGCTCTTAAATTTATTTTATTCCTTTATATTTATTAACTCGAAATGCGCCACCGTGACAGCTTTTTAAATATCAAAGTTACTTAAAAGGGATCACAGTCCGCCCCCTTTTTTACCCTCAAGTTTGAAAAATCTCCTAAAACACATAACATTTTTAATTTGAACCCAATTTTTCCCGTTCTTAAAAGGTTTTCATTCATTTTTTCCAAATCACAAATAGAAATTCAAGGCATTAAAAAATAACACACTTTGAAATTTTTTTTTCTGATGATACTAATTTCAAATACAGTGAAACTCTTCAATAGCCCTCCCTTTCATAGCCCTCTCGAGATTTGATGCCGCGCCGCATGTGGGTGTAAAAGGTGCGGCGCGGGGTGCGCGGGATCTGCGTCTGTCACTCAGGCGAGCAGTCAGGCGTGAAAAAACAAAAGCGGAGCAGGCTATAATGAGTTAGTTGCCACCCACCGTCAGCCCCGAAATCGGCGCTATAAAAGAGTTTCACTGTATTTCCTAAACGATTTAATTGCTTATCTTGTAAATTTGAAGGACATCGTTGACAATAAATAAATCGCTAGCTCAAGGTTTAACAAACTTGTTGAATTTCCAACCAAAAAAGATTATTGTTCCAATAAAAAAGATGAATTTTCAACAAAATAGTTAAAGTGCGACTAAATATTTGAATTTTTAACAAAATAGTTGATATTTTAAAAGAATGGTTACATTTTCGAGCCAAACAGACGATGTTTCTACAAAACAGTTTCAGTTTCGACTCAAAAATGTGAATTTGCAACAAAAAGCTAATCTAAAAAAAATTAATTATTAGAAAAATGGCTCAATTTATATTTGAAAAAACTTTTCATTCAATGGTGAGAAAATTGTCAACCAAAGTGCGGAATTTTCAAACCAATCGAAAGAGACGAATTTTCGTTACAACATTTTAATATTTAACACGTTGGTAGTGGAATAAGTACGAGTGTTAATTAATGGCAATCACCATTTAACATTGAGAGGGATAGAGGAAGACCTTGAGTTTCCGAAAACTATTGTCTTGGAAATTTTAAGCCAAGATTTGTTGATGAGTCGTGAGGATTCAAAACTCCTTCCACGGCTTTTGACGGAATACCAAAAGACTTATCGAGTTGGTCACTCAGGACAATTTTAAATCAATCAGAAATAACCTGGAATTCTTAAAAAGAGATCATTACTGGGAATGAGTGTATTGCCAAGAAATTTTGAAACAATTACATGATTTAAGGGAATTTATATTATCATCGGAGGTAGTTACCATCGACCTGTGGAGATATCATTCCACAAGCCGTAGAAATAGAAATCAATACTATCGATCTACTTAACTCTTCGAATAACCTGAAAATACTTAACTTCATTACTTACTAGATGGCAAATAAATTTAAAAATTACATTACATTTTTTTAGAAAAAAGATCTACTCAGTTCGTTCCACTGGGAATCAAATCACAGAACTTCCGATTTCCGGTCGGGTGCTTTTCCAATTGAGCTATTAGAGAGGTAAAAGAAGAATACTTTTTCAGAATAGCTAGATTTTCTTCAATTACTCGTATCGTAAATGTAACACCTGACTTAAGATGGCGTATATTTTTCAAAAAGGATTCTTGAGTAGATTTTCTTTCAGAAAAAATTTAATTTTACAATTAAATGATCAGTAAGACGAAAACGCCGCGATTTCTGAAAAAGTGGCGAATGAGTCCTTCACAAGTTATTGAGAAATTTCTGGTGAAACACGGCCTTACGGAACTTCGGCAGCCTTCACACAGCCCTGACATGGCTTACTCTGATTTCTGGCTGTTTCCCAAATTTAAATATAGCTGTAAGAAGCTTGTGGCTTTCAAAGTGGAGTACTTGGGCGAGTATATAATCGTCTTTTGATTGGAATCAACTCTGCCTCCTGGTATACCGCAAGGTCAGATACTTTCCGGAAAGATCTAATATATGAATCTTGTTTTAAATAAACTAGAAAACTGTGATGAGGAAAACTACAAGATAGAATAAATAAATCGAATATATTAGAATATATAAAATAATTAATATTTATTTAAATATAAAGAGAATTTAAATACAAAGATCAGATTTGAAAAACGTTTCCTCATAAACCTCCGGATTGTTTCAAAACCGAAAGTAGCTCGTCCCTCTGTTGGCACCCTGTATGGGTACCCGCAGGGGGTGTATGGTGCTGAATATGGTTCTGCAAGTTTCGAAGATTCTTTACAATCAGGATTGTCTAACTGAGACTGAACTGAGACTGGACTAAAGACTAAAGCTGGAGTATAATCGACTAAACAGAAACAAACTAAACTAAAAAGTGAACTAAACTAAAACTGGAACCACGCTGGAACTAAACTGGAATTAAAACTAAACTGAACTGAACTAAAATTGGAACTAAACTTATTTCTGCTTTCGAATCCGTTGTATTTATTCACAAGATCCCTTCTTAGATTCCCATAAGGGTGAGTGGTTTTAGAAGTAGGGATTTTTCTTGCTTCCAATCAGCGTTGTCAATCAATTAGATAGAAGAGTGGTAAGACCCTAATTGTCCAATGGGCGATGAGAATTATATATATGCCCATATATGGAGAATGTCGCAGTAACCATAATGCCTTGTATTCTTTCCAGAGTACCATGGGGGTAATTAATGAGATAGCCAATAAGTGATTAGGAATCTTGATGTGCCCAAATATGGAGAATGGCGCAGTTACCAAAATATATGGTATCCCTTCTTAGGTGTCCAAGGGTAAGATATTATGATGCGTAGAGGAGCATAAGATTTGGGTGTCTCCTTTTGGTTGTGTGTGAACGGATTACCCTAATATAGCTGTCATCTTTATTAAGCTGTTTATTGCTTTTAGATCAAAGATGCTGGTCTCCGTCATAGAAATATGTAGTTCAGAATGGCTACATGATGTACATGTGGTGTAGGTATCAGCATTTTGTAAATGTATGGGTCTGAAAATCTGCTCTGTTTTCAGTGTTATCTTGCTGACTAATTCATGGTTCTTCAGTTAGTGTGTAGTCTGCTGATTTTGTTAGTTAAGCGAATATTTATGTGTATCGCTTATTCTTGTTTACTGTGCTGTGTACGTACTTATTGATACCAGCATATTGTGAGCATATGAGATTGAAAATGCAGCTGCTTTTTCTGGTTTCCTTGTTAGTTAATTTATTGGTTTTTAATTAACGTGTGCCTGTTTTTTGTGCAAAAGATGAGGCGTAGATTTTTTTGTGCTGTTGGGTTAACCTTACACTGTTGCGTTGTTTCTTACAAATCTGATCTTCACGAATGATTTTAACAATACTAGGTTTGTTTACAATAATAATTGGATGTTGAATATAATCATTTAACTTGTTGATTTATTATTAAATATAAATTTTATGTAATTATAATCCATTGTTTTTAATTATTATTATTATTATAAAAGTCGCAGGACGTGTCAGAAGAAATGCTCGTAATTAGGAACTGGATTTCAAAAATGTCTTCTGGGTTTCTGCACGAAAAGCGATAACGCCGTCGTTAAAAAGTGCGATGATTGGTCCTAACCGGTGGCAGAAAAGCGATAAACCGAGGACGGCTGCCAATATACGCTTTCTCCCAAAACGTTTTCTCGAAGCGTGGAATTGAATTAGCCCAGTGTCGTGCCTTGCTCCTTCCACTGTCGTGGATTGCGAAGTTAAACCGCAAGGCAATATCGGAATTTTTGAAACGGTTCACTGCCACTGCCTCGTGAAATTGCAGCGAGAACGACGTTCACCTTTTCTGTTGATAGGGTTTAATCTTCACCTACATGCTCGATTGCAGCATTTATTTATTTTCAGCAGGTTTTGGAAGTTGAAAAGTTAGTTTTCGAATGTATTCTAATATTAAATTTGCATTTAAAAAGTGTTAAATAGTGAACAAACCTTGCGCAAGACTTAATCCCGTTTAATACAAATTCTAAACAAATTCAGGATCAATTTATGATTATTTTCTGGTCGATTTTTGCAAACAATTTTTTTTTAGTTTTTATCATTTTTTCGGTTTCTGTTGAATATACGATAACTCAGAAACACCTTACGAGATGCGGAATAGTTCACTTTGATCTAATGTATGAATTGATCTTGCGAAATTCTAAGCTAGTTACCTGAAAATTAGGAAAATCGAAAATAGTGAACGTTCTTCAGCTGCAACAATCACCGTTAGATGGTTAATCCTCGTTTTCTGTGCTTAGTGATGTAAGTTCAAATATCAAATGTAATAGCAATAAATTCTCGAAATAATAATAAGCAAATAAACAAATGAAGGGTCATCCACCCTCCCTCCCTGCATAGAAGATACAATGAGATTTTCTTCGACCCCCCCCCCTCCGCACACACACCATGAAAATCTTATCCTATTTATTTATCGCAGGACTCACGTTCTTATCGCTTTTTATCATTTTAACACTTAAATGTAAACTAAATTAATAAGTCCTAATAAGAAAATTCAACTATTTCTGTTACAAAATTTATTATTTGTTTGAAAGTTTTATTATTTTGAATGTCTCTTGATAATTTGCCTTTTTTACTTGACAATTGAACACCTTCATTGCAATTTTTTTCCATTTTTTAAAAGTAATTCTTTTTTGTAGAAACTTGGTTAAAAATAATCTGTTTCGTTTGAAAAAATCCATATTTTCGGCTTGCAAATTCAACAATTTGGTTAAATATTAAACTGTCTCATCGAAAATGTATGTAATGAAAATTCGTCTTTTTAGCTGAAAATTCATTTCTTCGTTCGAAAACTTAACTATTGCATTTATGGTTGTAAATTGATCTATTTTGAGTTGGAAATGTGTGAATTTTGCAAAAAATTCGTCTTTTTGGTGGGGAAATAATCATCATGGTTGAAAATTTAACTATTTGGTTTTAAATTGAACTTCTTTCTTAAGAATGCCTTTTTTTCTGGTTGACAAATCATCGTTTTAGTAAAAAATTTATTTTTCTTGTTGAAAATTCAATTAAAGGTTTGAAAATTTGCCTTTTTTCAATTCAACTGTTTTTTATTCGAGATAACAATATTTTTTGATAGAAATATATACTATTGAACTTTGGTGTTGAAGATTTATAATTTTTATTAAATATTCTTCTCCTTGGTTCCAAACTGAACTACTTTCTTCCAAATTTGTTTATTTGGCTGCAATTTAATTTTTTAGAGTTTTAAGCTCAAATGTTATGCAGAAAATTCGTCTTATTGGCTTATTTATTTTGTTATGAATTCGTCGTTTTTAGTAGAAAATTAATCTTTTGCTAAATACGTATCTTCTTATCCTGGATTTTTGCTGATTCTTTTTTAGAGACAACTCCGAAATATTTTGAGCCGAAAATGAGAAAAATCTGTATATGACCTTTTAAAATATTATCCTTTTTGAATTTTGAATACAGTATTTTTTAAACTTTATCCTGAAAGCCTCTCAGATTTAAAGGTTTATTTTCCCTAACCCTTAATTTTTTTCGTCAAAATAATGACTCTAACTATTCCTGAAATAGATCAATTCTTCTCCAATTTTCTTTTTACGCATAGCTTCTGAAAATATCTCGCTCCGTTCAACTAAAAATTAATAAATGCACTTAAAACAGTCTATTTTTAATAAAATTTAAATTATTTCTTAGAAAATTGATCTCGTTTTAACAAGTATGATTTTTCGCCAATTTTGTTGTGATTTTTTCAAACAAGCTCATTGAGAATGCGCATAAAAATGGTGGAGTTCGATACAATTTTCCAGGTGACACTGGAATTTTAATCAAAAGTTTCTAGGGCATTCGAAAAAGCCTAGTTTAATTTGAGTAAGACATTCTTTCCGCGATAATTTATCATGGTGTGCTGGCTCTATCACATTTCTAACGGCGCTTTGCACCAAACCAGTTTTAACGAGAGTTGTTTTGGGTTATTTCAGTAATTACTCCGAAATTACATCAGCCAAGCCACAGACAACGATCACTAGAGTTTGCACCAACATGAGCTTATCAACATTTTTTTACAACTTAACAGAAGTTTCACGTAACAGCAGTTCTAAAATTATTGTTATACACCTTCTGACAAATTTTACAGACTGTAGGGAATAGAAAATTATTTTCATTGGCTCAATCACTTTTCTGTCAAGTAATTATTTAACATTTCATTAGGCTTCCGAGGACCTAGTTTTTACATTTTTTTTCACCATTTTTAAAGTTCGAATATTTTAATCTAAAGTTCAACATTAATAGCTTTAAAATAAGCGATGAATCATTTTTATACAAAGGGATCAATATCATGTTAAAGAAAATTGTATACGATGTTACATTCACACATACTAATAAACTGCCATATTAACTTAAGTAAGGGGCCTCTTACTACTAACATAAGGGAAAAATTCACGAGACAAGAAAAACCGCAAAAAATGAGAGAGAGAGCGTGGGCAGTATACAGTTCCGGCAGATTTTGACACAATCGAAAGATTTTCCACTGAAGTCTGAACAATTTCTTCCTAATTTCGAGCAGCAGAATCAAATCACTCGTCTATATTATCGCAATTGCTTGATACTCGCTTCGCATTCGCCTCACACTCTCTCCGAATTCGCTTCAGACTCGCTGAAATTCGCTACACACTCGGTTCATACTCGTGCGCTAACCTCCAACGAGTTGGAGGCTACCGCCCGATACTGCAAGCTTCACACTTGTCAGCAATCGTTATTTTTGTGTTCTTATATCACAAATAACTATCTCAAACATATAAAAAACTATTGATTAAAAACATGCACCTAGTCCTCGCAGGACATCTCCGGAAAAAAATAATATCCAATAGTTTTTGAAAAAGCATTAGAAGGGTTATTATATTTCATGTCAAATCAGTAATATTTAAAGTATTCAAGATTCAACTTCAACTCTTGGAAAAATGTGGGCAAATAATAATAAAAATGTTAAACTTACACGAAATGAATCTATAAGTCTTTTCTTAAAATTGAGCTCCAGAAACTGTAAAAATGTTTACTGGTTTTCGAATTATCCGAAAAAATGTGGAGGCCTCATTTTAAATACGAGACTCCCAGGTTCATTTTGTGTAAGTTTCAAGCTTCCTGTAGTTCTGAAATCCTCTCAGTTTTTCTCCTTCTGCAACGTATATTTCTTATCCGGTGATTTATCAACATCTAATCTTTCTCGAGATCTTTCTACTCGTGTATTGATTATATTCGTGTATAAAAAATGCAGGGAAGTAAAATACCGTTCATATTTTAGAGATCGCCTCTTCCGTTCAGAAACATCTTCTTGGCTAGGTCTTTTTATCAGGCCAGACATAATGTAACATTGTGATGCACTGTCGCTCGCAGCTGCTGTGTTCTAGCTGATGGAGTTTCTTTCCGAAGTAGCGATATATCTAAAATAGCAAGAAACTTCGAGTCGTGCCTCTGTTTTCGTCGCTTCGTCACCTCGCTTCGATAACGCGACCGACCCTTTTCCATCTCCGTTCTTTTCACCCTTCTTCCTACCGTCTTCCCAACGATCCTTGGAATTCGAACATTTCCTGTACGGCAAAATGATTGATAGGACGATATTTTATCTTCGCGGCTCTCAGAACATAACCGACCGATTGTAGAAGATGGGTGGAGACAGAGCCGAGTCATTCTTGCTTTCATGCCGACGCTACAGAGACCATTGTTCGCGCCAAGTACTTCGCCAGCTATGACCTATCATAAAGATTGCTATCGTTCTTGCGACAATTTCATGTTTTACGCTCGTTTCTTTTCCTAGCTCAGACCGATATTGATGTCCATATCAACTTTTATATACCTGTACTAAAATATTTGTCAATGGAATGGTATAATTCAATACAATTCAAACTTTCAAATCTCCATCGCATTAAGGAAAACCTGGAAATCAAGAAAAAGTCAGTTATTTTGAAAAAAACATGTGGCGAAAGTCAGGGAAGTTATATAAAAAGCACCTTGAATAACTGTGTCAAGGAAAAATGTTGTATTCCACATTCGAACAAAATAGCCACCTTTCCCCTCTGAAAATAGGAGCAAAAATTGCATATATTTCCCGTTAACCAAATTTGCGGGGCGAAAGTAAAATTTTCCGGGCGACAGGGAAATTGAAATTTTTTTCCCTTACAATTTTTTTTTAATACTATGCCTTCTTTTCAGGACCAAAAGTTGGCCATGGTCGAGAGTGGAATAAAACAATATATTTAATACGGGACGAAAAATCTACTCCCTTCGCCCCTTGTTACATAATGCACTATTCAGCAGAGCAAAAAAACGTTCTAAATGTTCGAATTATATATATATTTCTGAAACAATGAGATGGAATATTTAATAGTTAATAGAGCTCTATAGATATATAAAAGGTTAGAAAATGTTAATACTTTTTAAGGAAAATATCGTCGAAAATCGACCTCCGTTTAGGTGTCATGATTTTTGTTGTTTTAAACTTCTATTAACATAAAATATATCAGTAAAACACCAGAAACATGTGACGAGATTCATAAATAAGATTTAAAAGAAGAAAATTACCATTTTTTCAATTTTTTCAAATTTAAAAAAATATGTTTTATTATAAAATTATTGGTAAATTAACAGATGTTAATAATTCAACTGAAAATTTTTTTGCCTGAGAATATATATTATACATATTACATATATTACATATTTCAGTTGAAGATTCATCATTTTAGTTAAAAATTCATCTCTTTTTTTAAAAGTTCAACTATTTTGTTGAAAACTAATCTTTCCTAATTCCAAATTTACCTACTTGTGAAACAGTTTTAGAACTTTTAAGAACTTTTAGAAGTTTTAATTTTTTTGTTTCAAATTTATATTTTTAGTTCAAAATTCAACTGATTCACAAAAATTTGGTTGGAAAGTCAATTGACTTGTTGAAAATTTAATTATTTAGTTAAAAATTCATCGTTTTTAGTCAGAAGTTCAACTGTTTTGTTGAAAATTCGTTCTTTAGAACTGAAAATTCATCTTTTATGGTAGGGAAGTAATATTTCTCGGTTGAAGTAAATTTGAAAATTAAGGTTTAGGGCCACTCTGAAGAATATTTAATTTACATAAGTGAAATCCTTTTCATCTAAATTCTCTGACCCCGAAGAATCATCCTCAAAGGCTTTGTCTTGAATCAGTCTACCAGTTCTTCTTTATCCTTCTAGCTGCAAACACTTCTTTTCGAGAATAATTAAAAAGTACCTAATTCAGGTCAATCCTGTCAAAGGAAAAGTTCAAACGACTTTCGTGAATGAGATTTGTACGGAAGCAACAATTATGTCCGTGTGGTGAACTACATTGTAGTTTAGTAAATCCTGTAGATTCAAAGAATAGTAAGCAGTCACATTTTTAAGTCACTTTTCATTCTCTTTCTCAAGGAAAACTCAATTCAGTCACTTTTTTCAAGTAATTTATGACATTAAATTGCTATTAAATATCAGACACACTATTTCTACTATTCCTCTGTTTTTCCCTCTTATTTTCAAGAAATTTTCCTGTTTCTTGATTTTTTTGCTTAAATTCAAACTTAAATTATTAACTGAATAAAGAAATCCAATTATTCATGGTTAATTATTTCTCTTTGAAAAGTCCACCATTATATTTTTGGTTCAGAATTAATCTTTTACTGTAAAATTTTTATTATTTTATTGAAAATTCAACAATTTTTTTAAAAACTGATTTTTGTATTAGAAAATTCAATTGTTTGATTCAACATTCGACTTTTTAGTTGACATGAACATTTTTTTGAAATTAAACTGTTTGGTAGAAAATTAAAAGTAAAATTTTTCTAATACTTTCGAATTTTTATCTTTGAAACATTTATTGTTTTGTTAACCATTTATCTCATTTGGCATAACATTAATTTTTTATTGTTGAAAATGCAACTATTTTGTTAAAAAAATCAGCTGTCTTAGTTGAAAATTATATTTTTTGCAGCAAATTTATTTTTTCAAGAAAATTCGTTTCTTTTATAGATAAATGACATCTATTCGGATTGAAAATTCAAGTGTTTGATTGACAAATAATAATAAGTTTTTATTGAGGATTATACTATTTTGTAAAAAAATCAATTTGTTTGCTTGAAAATGTATCATTTGGGTATTGAGCATTTAACTGTTTTGTTAAAAATAAATTTTTGTTGTTGATGATTTATAATTTTAGTTGAAAATTTATCTGTTCGTTTGAAAATCGAAATCATTTGTTAAGCATTAATTTTTTTTATTTGAAAATTTAAATATTTCTTTTCCCTCGTTTTGTGTGAGGCATAGTCACTTTTAGTCACTTTTTAGCTTAAATTACTCACGTTATCCACTTTTTTCAAGTATATTTAGTCTGTGGCATGTCTGTTTCTTAAAAAAAATACTCTACTATCAAGAAGAATAACTTGGTTAAATGGAAAAAGACTATTGCAGTTAAGTAAACTTTACTAACTGAAACTGCTCCAATTAATGGAAAACACTATAAAATGCAGTAAAATCGATTATGCGCTGTGTTAGTTAAAGATAAACAAAGTTCTATTTCCACTTTCCTCTTTTTCATTAGAGAACTAGAGAATCCCTTAGATTAGATGAGTGTCAGTACCAAATCCTTAAAACTGGATCTAACGAGGCGAAGTCGCTCAGTTTCTGAGAACACTCATTTATCACCACACTAGCTGTTAGTAAGAATACCTTGCAAGATCTTCTATTCCGGAATCCTTCAGAAGACATTAAGCAGTGTGAGTTATAATTGCCTTGGCAAATAACTGCTATCTCATTTTCATCTTCCATTCCATCTTTACTTCTCTAGAAGATCATGTTCATCTAACTAGATCCATTTCACAAAATCAGCTCTTCTTGATTCTCAAATGACGAAGAGACGTTAAAATTTCATTATTCGACGTTTCATACGGTGGAAAAATACATTGTTATCTGCTGAACCGCTTGGTCATCCAAATTAGTAATCAAAAGTAATCCGCCTCATCTAAGGAATCCACTGTGATCCTAGATAATTGACTTGGAATCTTATGTAATTTACTTATAATGCGGTGTAATACAAGTACCACTTTTTTAATCCCAAGTCATTCTCTTTTAAGCTATGTAATCTACTTTTCATTCGCGTTAATCCACTTGCGGTCAAGATAATTTACTTTTGATGCGCAGTAATCTATTTTTGATCCAGAGTAATTCAAGTAATCTGGTACGATACTAAGGAATATACTAGTAATCCTAGGTTGTATACTTGTAATTCTTGGTAATCCACTTTTACTCCCAGGCAAGTCTCTTGCAATCTTCGATAATCAACTTGTAACGCTCGATTTCTGAGAATTGCAATGATTTTTACTATTTCTACTATTTTACTATTTCTACTATTTTATTTACTATTTTACTATTTCTACTATTTATATATTATTTTTACTATTTCCGAAAATATCATATTTCATGTACTTTCACGGGATTGTATGATATTTTAATGAATTTCAAAGAATTGAAGGATTTCGCAGGATTTCAAAGTTTTTGAAAATTGTAGGGTATTTACAAAGATTTTAAAGATTTCAGGATATTTTAACAGGTTCCAATTTTTTTTTAAGAAATTAAGAAATTATTTAAAGATTTGAATGACTTTAAGGAATGTTCAATTTTTGTATTAGGGTTTTAAAGAATTTCCTATAATTTTTGAAGGTATGGAACGAATTAATTAATTAATTCCTAAAAATGAAGAAATTTCATTGGATTTCAAAGAATAAAATTTTTAGCGATATTTAAAATGAGTTTAGGATATTCATTACATTCTAGGGAACTTCCAATAGATTTTAAAAATTTGAAGAGATTTCAGAGGATTTTAAGTACTTCAGCATAATTTTGTAAATTTCAAGACATTTTTAAGAGCTTTAACGGGTTTCAAGGGGTATGGAAAGTCCCAAAGAATTTTTGTATCTTGTAGGCCATTTAAAAATATTCTAAGGAATTTCCAATTAATTTTAGTAATTCCACTGCATCTCAAGGGACTTGAAATATTGTAGGCTATTTACAAATATCCCAAAGCATTTTCAAGCGCTTTATAAGGTCTCTCGCGGTTTTTGTTCTGCCCCCCCCCCCCTCCAACCTCCAACCCTCCCTTATTAACTAAAGTCTGGTGGGACTGATGTTACATTTACAATGTCCACCATATGACGAATTTCTACTTAACTTGGACATGATATCGATTCGCAAAATAAATGTATAGCATAAAGGTGGAGTGAATGATCTGAAGGTAAAGGAATTGCGAGAAACTATGCATGTAAGGAAACTAGATATTTTATGTGTGCCTGAAACAAAGAAAAAGGGATGCGAAACTAAAGACATTAAAAAACGGCGTGTTGAAAGGCAGATTTGAAATATGGTCAGGAGTAGATGGTGAATCACATGGTGAGCAAGGAGTAGGTCTGATTTTAAATGAAGGAGTGAAGCAGCATCTCGGAAATCATGATTTTGTATCTTCCAGGCTGCTTCGGGCTAGAATTAATGTAGGAATCGGAAGATTATTCATTATAGCATGCTACGCGCTAGTTGACAATGATCCCAGAGAAGTAAAAGACGCCTTCTGGAACACTTTAAACGACACAATAAATATTTGCGATCATGGTGAAAGAATAATTCTGCTAGGAGATATGAATGGATGGGTAGGCATCCAAAATCAGGATACGGAAAAAGTATTAGGTAATTTTGGGTTTTCTGTGCATTTGTTGACCTAGAAGAAGCTTTTGACAAGGTAGATAGAAGTAAACTTTGAGAAATCCTGAAAGAGTACGGAGTCAATGGATGGATCCTACAAGCTATAAAAACAATATATACGGGTAGCAAAGCAAGTGTAAGGGTAAATGGGAATTTGAGTTACTGTTTCGGTATTATTCAAGGAGTTAGACAAGGATGCGTTATGTCTTCATGGTTATTTATTATATTTATGGACAAGTGTTCAAGAATGGTTCTTTTTGAAGAAGAGGGTGTGGATCTCGAAACAGTAAGGGTACGTGGGTTAGCGTTCGCAGATGATGAGGTTGTTATGGCAGAGTCCATCGAAGACTTGCAAACAATGTTGAATAAACTGAATGCAAGCATGAAGAGCATGGTTCTCAAAATTAACGCAAATAAAACAAAAACTATGGTGTTCGAAGAAAAGAGTGGGAAAACACTATGCAATATTTTATTAAATGATGAGAAAATTGAACAAGCTGATAAGTTCGTATACCTTGGTAGCTTATTTACTAGGGACGGGAAGATAGAGGAGAAGTTATATAGACGCATAAATGAAGGTAAGAAGGTTATTGGTAGAGCAGGGCCCCTTATCAGAAGTCAACATATATCAAATAAAGCTAACATGGCAATACATAACTATATATTTGTACCGACTGTACTATACAGTAGCGAGACATGGACTTATCAAGAAAAAGATAAGAGTAAAATTAACGCAATTGACATGAGATTCATGCGTATGATACGCGGGAAAACTCTTATGGATAAAGTGAGTAACGAAATAATTCTTAAAGAATATGGTGCAGAAGAGACGCTAGTAGACACATGGGAAAGAAATCGGTTAAGATGGTTCGGACATGTTGAGAGAATGCCAAATGAACTACTAGCGAAACAAGTGTATCAAGGTAAAGTAAAAATGGCAGCGTGCCAAGAGGTAGACCGCGGAAAGAAAGGTTAGAATGTGTGCATAAGACTCTGGTTAGAAGAGATATAAGAAGCCACAGAAACACGAGAGCCTGCATGAAAAAATGCATGGACATAAAAGAAGCTAGAGTAGTATGTCAGGACAGAAAAATATGGCGACAAATAGTTAATAAAAAGCGTGTCAGTAGAGTGAATGGCGCCTGAAACAAAAGACCTTGGATAATAATGGACCCAAGTTGGGAACCTCATATGACGACTTTATGTGAATCTTCACTTGGAGTGATTGCTAGAGAGATTGATCAACAACCTGGGTCGGAGCAGTGTTGCGGAACGAACGTGTTATTTACATCAATATCACGAGAATTCCAGATCAATCTAAAAATTTTATATCCCTTCCTCACATTACTCCCTTCTCCACCGAGTGGGTCACGCATACACGGAGAGAGAAATTGGTCTCCTAACCTCCCCAGGCTAGTGGCGCTAGTTTAGTTGCTTATGGCGCTTGGCTTGCTAACTTACCACAAATTGGCCAATGGCGCTCTAGGCGAGTCAGCGGTCTACGCTTTTGCGTGACTGGTAGTGTGGTTTGCCCACTACTTGGACGCTGAGAGTCCAACTCGTCAGAATGAAATATTAATGCGGTGCGGTCATGATGCGGTCATAAGTAATATAAGTATATGTGCCAACGCCGGTCGGAATTGAGAGTTACTCCGAGTTGGAAGCCTGGAGTCCAACATTCGTTGTTTCTCCAAGTTCCAACACTGGCGCCCCCACGCTTTCAGTGAGAGAGAGTCGGACCACTAGTCCGATAGTTCTGCCATGGCGCATGAGGCTGGTAAGCTAGGAGGCCAATTTCTCTTTCTGTGTACCCTGAAAGGGAAATGGCTTAATGGTCTAATAATAATAATAATAATAATAATAATAATAATAATAATAATAATAATAATAATAATAATAATAGTAATAATAAAGAATCCAGAGGTGACTGTTGTCACCTCGAACGCTCGAGGACGTTCGTAATTTTATACCTACAACATCATCGCAGGAGGTTTCACTGAGTAAAAGTTTAATAAAAACACATTATAAATCATATAAACATTCATATGCAGCTCTAGATAATCCAACTGTAATCCGACGTAATTGGATTAATCCAAGTAATCTAGTGTAATCCTTGGTAATACATTTGTAATTTATTTCACTCAAAAAATGTTTGGTTAAATAAACCAGAATTCTGGTTAAATATGCCCTTACTATTTTCTCTGGTTAGAGTAACCAGAATTATGGTTAAATTAACCAGAAATCTGGTTGAATTAACAAGATTTTCTGGTTAATTTAACCACAATTCTGGTTACTCTAACCAGAAAAAATAGGGGCATATTTAGCCAGAACTTGTAATATGAAGAAATCCACTTTTACTTCACAGTTATCCGAAGAATCTAAAATACTTTGAGTAAAATAGTCTAATCTTAGGTAATTCACGTTTAATACATCTAATCCACTTATAATCTGGAGTATTCAACCTTCACTGGACCGAGATTTTGAAAGTTGTTTTCATTTTGGTTTCAAATGAAGACAATTGGTATGGGAAACAGAAGAATTCTGATAAATAGAAAAATTGATATTGATACTGTCGAATCTAATAGTTGTGCAAAATTGTGACGTGTCCGCTGCTGCGACAGCGTGTTTTGTTGTAAAAAGTTCGAACTCGCGGATTAACGATGCTGGTTGCGATCGAGTTACGAACTCCACCGAGTACTTGCACCCTTGTGATTGATGGAAAAGCTCGGCCTGCACTGTTGGAACATAGTCGTAACGCTCTCCTTTTTTTCGAGGCGTAGCTGAGTCTGTTGTTTCGTCATTTATTCGTGTCACGATGTACCTACAGCACTGGTTTTAAAATCATGTCAGGACGTGCCTTATCGATTCGTATTTCTGCAGTTTTTTCACTTCTGACAAATGGCTGATCCGTCCTGCTAGTGACAACTGGAAAATCTATGACAATTGGGAAGGAAAATTGCGAGCAGCAACGTTTGCGTCATAGATCAGGGTAGCTGCAGCTCAGGAAAAACCTAAGATCAGGGAACAGGGATTTTATTGGCCAAGGAAAAGTCAGGGACTTAAAAAAATGGCAGAAGGCAATACATTTTTGTAAAAAAATACTTAAAATAACTGTCAGGAATAGGCAGGGCTGCAACATAGTCACTTTTCCTTCAGTAAAGACCTATTTCTAAATCTTGTTGAATTATTTTAAAATGTTTTATGGCAAAGTTTCGAAATTGCTTACAAAAGTTCGATACATTATAATTTATTATCTCAGTATTATTACGGTAAGATTTAGATCTTCAATTTTTTTTTAAACTATTATTTTACTAAATACTAAGATGTACCTTTCTTTTGTGTTTCAGGTATGTATGACTCATACAGTGGATTATTTTCTACTCCCTAATAGAACTTGATGACCGTATTGGTATGTAAAATATGTTGGACAATTTCAAGCCCATTATATCAAGATTTTTTTCATTTGGATTAGGTTTTTTCAATTGAATTTTTAAATGGAAATCTGGGAATGTTTAATTATATAACAATGCTGTTTCATTCGTAAAAGTAACTTTATGGTAAACACTTTTATTATACTAATTCATTTAAAATATCTTTTTCTTATTTCTACAAATCTCAGGATATTTCAAAACATTTCAAAAGATTTGAATTATTTAAGGTAATTTCAGAAGATTCGAAAGAATTTTTTATTGATAACACTAATTTTCGTATATTTCGAAGGATTCGAAATATTTCAGAATATCTAAAAAGATATCAAGGAATTTTTAACAGGACTTAAAATTTTCAATGTAGGTCTAAGGATTGTAAAGGATTCAAAAATATGTTTATGCTGTTTGGTTTTAAGGTATTTTAAACGATTCCAGAGGATGTTATCAAATTTAAATGATTTCAAGAGATTGGGATGCTCTCAAGGATTTTAAATATTTGAACAGATTTGCCAATATTTGAACAGATTTTTAAACGTTGTTTGTCATTATTTTTAATTAATTTATCATTCACTCTGAATTCTTATTAATTTATTTTGGATTATATTTTGCTCTTTTTTATTCTTTGGAATTATCTTCAATTTGTCAAAATCTGTTGAATTTTTCTAAATACACTAAGGGATCGTCCACAAATTACGTAAGACGTTTTTCTTTTATTTATATCGTTGTGTCCCTCTCAACTTCACAGCAATTTTATGCTCGTCTTTGTTCAAACAAAAGAAAAACGTCTTACGTAATTTGTGGACTCTCCTCGAATTCTTAGGCACTTTGTCAATTTTTTTTTAATTCCATGAATTTCTTTAACTTCATTTTAAACTTACGAAATCAAATTATTTTTTGAATATTTTTTAATTGTTTTCAATTAAATTTTTTTAATTTACCTTGTATTTTTATGAATTGTATCGGATTCTTTTCATCTTTCTCAAATTACTCTATACATTCTTTCCAAGTTTACTCAAATCAATAGACATTTTTAAATTTCTTTAATTTTTTCTAATTCATTTGGATTCGTTTGAATATAACTTGAGTTGTTTTGAAGCCTTATATAATCAATTCTTTTAAATTATGTTTACTTCAAAAAAAGATTAGTCACCTTATTAATGTACATTAACATTAACAATATTAGAATTCTGGTCTTTAGATATTAATGGTCAGGAAAAAAGGAAAATTGATCAAGGAAAAGTCAGGGAATTTTCAAAGCGAAGTTTTGCGACCACCTTGATAGGTACTGAGAGCTGATGAAAAAGAAAAATGAGTTTTTTTTCGAAAGTTAGGAAAAAAGTGAAATATTGATTCGGATGTGAATCTTCATGATAGTCTCAAAGGTAATTTGAATATTGAGTACTGATTGAATATTCCGTGCTTCGTATATTTTCGAGATTGACGACAAGTATTAAATCTTTGCGAACATTTTGCAATATCGATATGCTCTACTCAATTTTCTCGGGAATTTTTACACGAGAATGTAAGGTAACTGGCTTTCCATATCGAAATAGATATCGAACGATCGGTGATCCAATATCTTTTTATCGCTTTTCTATTCAATATATATATATATATACTTTCATCGAATCTGACACATTTCTTAAGTTGTAATAAATAATTATTTATCATATATATATTTTTTTTTCTTCAATTTATAGCCTGATACGAGAGGAGTCTGGGGATTAATTCGAAACTGGATACTTTTCCAGATCAATTTTGATAGTATGACAAGTTGGCCGAAGTTTAGGAAAAACCTGAAAATCAGGGAAAAGTCAGCGACTTTAAAAAAAAAAGAATGGTATATAATTCAGATCACTTTTATAAGATGCGTTTTAAGGGGGTATCCTAGTTTTGAGGCTCTAAACAATCGATTTATTTTTGCATATTTCAAATATAAAAGTTATTTGAAACGTGTCATTGCATATTTGATTATATCGTATGTTCTTCTAATCATGTTTTATTTAATCATTTATTTTCAAACGCATTTCCCAAAAGTCCTGTTTCAAAATAGTTTTGGTAAGACTTCGGTTAGAAATATTTAAAATATCGGATTATTTTTTTTTAAGTGTTCAGCAAATATGTCGTTAGCTAAGGACACAAGCTTTTTTGAAACTACAGTCAAACCTGGATTTAGTGAGCCTCCATTTAATGTTTCCGAGAATTGACACCGCGCGGTGGGGATGGGTGAGAGAAGCTGCGGAAGGATAAGCGGTGCTCATTCAAGCGACAGAAAACAGAGAGAGAAAGAAGAAAAATAAAAAACAGGAGAGAGAGAAAATTGTTCCGAGACTCTGGATTTAATGTCACGCTTAGTCCCAAAATTGACATTAAATCCAGGTTTCACTATATAGAAATATTTGAAAGCCCTTGTGACCTCGCCAATGCAATCATAATTAAAAACTTATTTCATTTTTTTAATTCCGGCAATCTAAATATCCGAAACCTTGCCACCAATTCAACAATGAAATTTTTGCAGAGGCGTGTTCATGGACACTCCAAGGTCGCGGCTGCGGGAAAATTTGATTTTAACGTTATTTTTTTGAAGTTTAAGAACATATCAGTAAATAGAACAAAGTCGTTTCCAGTTATCATGTGTAGTTTCTTTGCACTAAATTTCCAAAATTAGTCTCGAAATCGTTGCTTGAAACTAGAAGACCCTCTCAAGTATGTCATCTGTCCAGAATATTAAGGGCTACGACACAGTCATTGTTAGTCCACTTTTTTTCACAAATCCATTTTTTCTTTAGTTTTTAAAGATAAAGTAACTAAATTCACTTTTTAGAACGACAGGATCACTTTAGTCACTTCTCTTTCACTAAATTAACACATGGATTGACCAGTATTCAATTCAGGCATACATCTATTTCTGTATTTTCTTGAATTCTATTGAAATATTTTAGGACATTTTAAAAGATTCTTAGAAATTTGTAATAGATTCAAATAATTCGAAGGAATTTTTAAGGAGTTTAGTGACTTTTAAGCATTTAAAAGATTCCAAGGAATTTTCAAGAGCCCTGAAAAGTTTCAAGGGATTTACAAATATTTTAGGGATTTTCCAAGAACTTGAATGATTCGAATGTATTAAAACCAATTTTCACTGATATTTAATGAATTTTTAAAAATTTCGGAAAGTATTTCCAAAGATTTCAAGGGATTTTATAATATATCCAAGGATTTCCATGATTTTGAGCGATTTGGAAAGCTCCCAATGTATTTTAATAAATTCCACAAATTTTCAGGAAATACAATCAAGTTTGAATTAATTTGCTAAGAATTTTTATCTGATTTCAATAGTTTAGAGTATTTCAAAGAACTTGAATGATTTAACGTTATTTTTAAAAATACCAAGAAAGTTTTAATAGCTGTAGAACATTTCAAGGAATTTCAAAGGATTTTAAAAGATTTTGAAGGATTTAAAATATCTTAGGATATGTTTAATAGATTTCAATAATTCAAAGTGATTAAAAAGAATTTCAATGATTTTAGTGTATGTTTAAAAATTCTAATAAATTTCGAAGATCTTTAAAAAGTTAAACGTGAATTCAAAAGATTTCAAAGGTTTTGAAATGTTTTAGGATATTTTTAAAGATTTCAAGTAATTTTTATTTAATTTTCATAATAATTCGAATGATTTCAAAGTATTTTAAATATTTTACAGGACCTATAAGGTATTTTAATAAGTTTTTCTAGATTTGAGGAAATATTATCAGATTTAGTAAAAATTCACGAGATTTTTAAATTTTCACATGGATTTCAAAGTATCAATTCAAAAGAGGTCAGGGATTCGTAGGGTTTTAAAGATTTGAGGAGATTTTAAAATATTGTTTGCAATTAGTTTGAATTTGTTTGGATTTTACTCTGAATCCTTATTAATTTATTTTGAATGCTGTTTAATTCTTTTTCAATTATTAGGAATTCTTTTGGTCTATTTAAAATCACTTAAATTCTTCTAAATTCAATCAATCATATGCAATTTAATGGATCTTTTTATTTTTTTTTTAGTTTTTGTTTAATTCGTCTTTAAATCTTTTAAAGTCGCCTTAAATTTTTAGAAATTTTAAATATTTTGAAATTTTTCTAAACTTATTTCAAACTCACTGAATTCCATCCACATGTATCAGCATTTTTTATTAATGTCTTCGAATTCTTCTCATATTCAGGGAAAATGCAAACTTATTTAGGGGAAAATCATAGAAAAGTGGGGGAATTTTAGAGATAAAAATTTGCGGCCACCTCTCATTAAAATATGTTAAGAAAATAGTAGATAAAGGTTTTTTGTTGCTGTTTAAAAATCAGGTTTAGAGCTAGAGTTGACTTTTTTACCTTTTAATCAGCGCCTTTGAGACTTTATTTTTTGGATTACGTAGCTGTGCAGCCAAGGTTCTCGGCTTTTGCTTCTGAGATGTTTTCTTCCTTACACATTCGTTTCCGCGCCGGAAAATAAATCCGTATAAAATGTGTATGTGCTCGCAAAGATACGTGTCACCGGATACGTTGAACAAGCATGCAAACTGAGATCAAGAATACTCTTCTTCGACGATCGGATGTCGCATTATAGGAAGACGAAGATCCGATGTTTTTGCTTTAGGATATTGAATAGATCGAACAGCGATTTTTTGAAAGATGTAGTTCGTAAAAGTAGATACTTCGGATTTCCTATTTTCCTATATTACATTGCATCATCATTTCTACCCGGATACTTTATACATGCTTTCAATTTGTGAATATTCCTTCAAAATTTAGGATAAAAGACTAGGTCACAGTATCGGGGGGGGGGGGGGGGGGGGGGGGGGACGAGTTTTGTGACGATTTATGACGTAGGAGGAAGGGACTAACGCAAAATATGTATTTTCTGACATGTGGAGTATATTCGGATATATCTCAATTGATATTTTGAAATACTTAAGGGGTTTTAACCAGAATCTAGAAGCAGTTAAAAAATTTATAAAGCTTTCACTAACTCGCAATACAGACTTTATACTGTGTATGAAAAAGTTAATTGATTGAAATGAAAGATTGATTTAATGAATTGATAAAATTACGAAAACTTTAAGAATGTAATATTAAAAAAATAACAAAAATAAATCTTGGCGAGATTCCCTGTTAATTTTTTAATAAAAATAATAATCGGATAATTGCTTGGCGAAATTTTTTGCATCGCAGACGTTTTTGGTGAGCTTTTATTATTTGGTTGAAGATTAAACTATTTTTTTGATCTTTTTTAATGTGTAATTTTTGTTTACTAGCGTGAGATAATAATAGTGGGTGAGTGGAATGACAGTGTTGATTTACTAGTCTAAATGTAGTTATTTGTTTTTATTAAAAAACAAGATTTTGCTTGGTGACACCAAGCCTCGTTAGGAATACATAATGGAAGTAAACTAGTTACATGTGTTGTTAAAAGATCAAGTTAAGATAAACATGATTGGAGTTTGGTTAAAAGTTTTTGTTCGCTTGTTTTTGTGAAAGTGAAGTTAAAAAAAGGTTTTTTAAGAGAACTATTATTGTTTGGTAATAAAATGAAATATAGGTATGATACTTCTTTCGGTACATGCAATGCATTTTAGTACTTAAAAAATTAATAATATTATGGGCTGCACTCCTCTCCACGATGACTGCATTTTCGTGTTTATGTGTAATAATTATATGTAATAATGTTTATCTTAACTTAATCTTTTAACAAGACATATAATTTCTTTATTTCCATTATTTATTCCTTATGAGGCTTGGTGTCACCAAGCGAAAGCTTGTTTTTTTTTTTAAATAAAAACAAATAACTACATTACGACTAGTACAGATCAACACTGTCATTCGATCGACCCACTATTATTTTGTTGATTGTTCGGTTTTTTTGGTTGACAATTCTGCAAATTTAATTGTTTTATTGACGGTTCTAAATTAATATTTTTTAGTTGAAAATTCAAATACTAAATTTTCCATTGAGAATTAATCTTTTGGTTTGAAAATGACCTTTTTGGTTACAAATTTATATTTTCGGATTTTTTCTCTTGAACGGAAAATCTTGTCTGGTTGAAATGATGCCGAAAAATGGGTTGATTCGTGGATAGATTCAAAAGACGAGACGTTTTTCCGACGTGGTTTCTGTATACTGCCCACAAGATTAAAGAAATGGGAAAATTTTGCATTCTTGATTTGAAACATGAACGATTTGGTTGAAATTTTTTCTCTCTTGAATGGAAAATCTTTCCCGGTTGAAATGATGCCAACAAATGGGTCGATTCGTGGATAGCTTCAAAAGATGAGTCGTTTTTCAGACGTGGTTTCCGTATACTGTTAGAAAGATGGGAGAAATAGAAGAATTTGGCATTGTTAGTTTTGAAAATAAACAATTTGGATCTTTTCTGGTACAAATGTTATGTTTTTTAATAAAAATCAAACTGCTTAGTTGACAATTATTCTGTGTTGGTTGAAGATTCAGATGTGAGGATACTTTTTAGACCAATTAGACTTTTTTATTTAAAATTAAAATCTTTTGTTGGTTAAAATATCAAGTATTGTTATATTTTTTGTTGAGAATAAATCTTTTAAAAATTAAAATCGAACTAGTTGGTTAAAATTTCATTTTATTGGTTGAAAATTAATTAATTTCGTGAAGGATTTATCATTATAGATGAAAAATCAATTATTTTATCGAAAATTGAACTATTTTGTTAAAAATTCAACTGTTTTTAGAGGAACGTGTCCTCTTCTCTTGAAAATTAATATATTTGGTTGTAAATGGAACTGTTTGGTTGAAAATTCATATTTCCGGGTTGCAGTGTCAACTGCTCTCTAGCGCCTTTTTTGCTCAAAAGTTTAACAATTCAGATTAATTTTTTGCTCCCTTGACTAAAAAATATTTTCTAATTGAAAATTAAACTTTCAAAAATCCTTTATAATTGAAAATTAAACTTTGATGTTGTAAATTTCTCTCTTGGTAACATTCGTCTTTTTTTGTCGCTGAATTGAATTATTTTTTATTTAAAATTAAATTCTGTTTTTTTATGTTCAAATATCAATTTTTACATTTTTTCTTAAGAATTTATCTTTGTGGTCAAATTGGACTGTTTTTGTTTTAAAGTTAAAATCTCTTCTTGGTTTAAATATGAACTAATGTATTTTTCGTTAAGATTTAATCTTTTTTTTTAAGTTCAACTAGTTCGTTGAAAATTGAACTTCTTTGTTAAAAAGTAATTTTTTAAAAGATTCATTATTTCAGTTGAAGTCTAAGTTATTTTGTTGAAAATTTAATTACTTTGCGAAATTGATTAATTATTTGTTAGGAAATCGTCCCTTTTGCTTGATAGTTGAACATTTGGTTGTAAATGTAACTGTTTGGTGGATAATTTTATATTATATTAATGCAGCTATTTAGTTGAACATTTATGTTTGTAGTTCGAAAAATTAACCCTATTGGGAATATTAATCCCTATTGGGAAAAAATGTAATCTTTTTCAATAGAAAATTGAATTATTTTGTCGAATTTTCCCCTATTTTCCTGAAAAATTACCCTATTTTCTCTGTTTTAAGACAATTTTGGGCTGTAAAGTCTGTTAAAATATTATGTTCATATGTTTCGTGTTTTATTTCAATCCTTTATCAAATGCAGCTCTAAAAAAAGTTAACTTGAATGGAGAGGGGGGGAGGATATTTGTGATGTGACTCTGTGAGGTACAAGCTTCGTCTGATGATCTGTGACGAAGAACGTTAGGGGTGGAAAAAGTGTTTTAAAAAAGACTGACATAGTTTATAAACGACCCTTAACTATAATATAAAAAGCTATGAGGTCTCGAGTTAAAAAGCTGAGAAATGTTTCTGCTTCGAGAACTTAGGGAGCAAATATGATTTACATGCGGCTGAAGGGATAAATAAATGGCTTGACTCTATAGGGGATATTCGAATTGTGGGATTTGCCAGTCGTTCGATACTGCAGCGCAGACGAATTGCTGAGTATGAAAGAAGATTTCCAAATACGGAAGTGGAGGAATATTATATGAGGCATCTCTGTATGCGAACCAATGTCTATCCCCCTCGATATGCAGACATTGTCCGTTCCCCGACAAATTTGCGGGAATTTAAATTCCACCAGCATCGCCTCTTTACCCTCGGGTTTTCGTCATCTGGATGGCATTAAACGGATTCCCGATAAGCACTTTCAAGACGCCTTATGAACTTTAGTCTACGAACGCATTGTTAAACGCCTCTCGTCAATATCTTTCCAAAGAATATTATCATGTAGATTTTTCAGATTAGTTTCAAATATAATTCAACCAGCTATATGCATTTTAAAATTCTTTTGTCTAAGGTCATGAAAATTGTTTAGACAGCTCATAATGCACAAGTCTACTAGAGCTTTCAGCAAACTTTTTAAGTATACTTACATAATTTAGAAAAGTTAATGCATTTCCAGGTCGTTAAGATGTTGTAGTCATGACTAGCTTATAAATTATTAAGTAGAAAGTTCTCTTGCCTCTCGATCTAAATTGATTTTGAACAAATAATAAGGTCAGTCAAGCTGTATACATTTATTTAATAAGGAAGTGAGCACAAATTACATGAAATTTTTTCTCTGAAATTTTTAATAACGTACCCCCTTTGCGAGTTTGATATTTCAACCATGGGGATATTGAATGAAACATAAAAGACGAATTTTCAACAAAATACTTGAATCTGTAACCGAAACAGATTCACTTTTCATCAAAGAGTTACATATTCAACCAAAAAAGATATATTTTCTAGCTCAGGAGATACATTTTTAAATCAAAAAGGCGAATTATCAACAAGAGTTGAATTTTCCAAGAAGACAGATTCTTTAGTAAATTCAGGAATAAAAAATGCACCCTAAATGCTCCATTTTTAAATCAACTAGAGGAGCTTCATATGCATTATACAAAGCAGTTTTATTTTCAACCAAATAATAAATTTTCATTGAAAATATTAATTTCCGATTTAAAAATCAAATTTTTCACAAAGCAGATGAATTATTTACAAAATAGTTGCATTTTCAACCGAATTTTAGATCCAGTAAGCAAAAAGTACGAATTTTCTACAAAACATTTGAATTTTAACAAAAAAGTTAATTTTCAATCAAATAAAGGAATGATCAAATACAATTATAAATCTTAACAACAACAAATTAATTATTATTTATTGCTATTAGACACATGGGAAAGAAATCAGTTAAGATGGTTCGGACATGTTGAGAGAATGCCAAATGAACGACTAACGAAACAAGTGTATCAAGGTAAAGTAAATGGCAGCGTGCCCAGAGGTAGACCGCGGAAAGAATGGTTAGAATGTGTGAATGAGACCCTACTTAGAAGAGACATAAGAAGTCACAGAAACACGAGAGCCTGCATGAAAAAAAGCATGGACATAAAAGAAGCTAGAGAAGTATGCCAGGAGAGGAAAGTATGGCGGCAAATAGTTAATAAAAAGAATGCCAGTAGAGTGAATGACGCCTGAAACAAAGACCTTGGCTATTAATAGACCCAAGTGGGGAACCTTACACAACGACTTCGTGAGGTGCTTCGCCTGGGGTGATTGCTAGAGAGATTGATCAGCAACCTGGGTCGGAGCAGTGTTGCGGAACGAACGTGTTATTTACTTAAATAGCACGAGAATTCTGGATCAATCTGAAAAATCTCTATCCCTTCCACACACTACTCCTTTCCCCTACCGAATGAGTCACGCCTACCCCGAAAGGGAAATGGCTTAATGGTGTAATAATGAAAAAATAGTGGAATTTTCTGACAAATTGTTGAATTTTTAATCCAAAAAGAAAAATGTTGAAAAAAATGTTTAATTTTGAATTCCTAACCAAACAGTTAAATTTTCAGTTAAAAAATAAAGTTAAAGAAACGAATCATGGACAAAACAAAAGAAATTGAGTTTAAAAAAAAGTATTTTAACTTTCAACGAATGAGTTTATATTCCAACGAATTAAAGAAAAATATCATAAATGGTTGACTGTTGTAACCGAAAAATACGAATTTTCAACAAACTACTTGAACCAAGAGTTTTTATTTTCTCTAATCTAGTTTAAAATTATTTTGCTATTTTTTAAGAAAGAAATCATATATGCCAATTTTGTAGCACTATCAATTCTTTGTCTTTGTGTGATTTTTTTAAAAACGCACAAATAATTAAAATTAATATGAAATACATCCAATGAGTGGAATATAAGTGGAAACCTGCTCTACGCTCTCCACGTGGACAGATTTGATTAAAATATAGATATTATTAGTCTTCAAAAGCAAGGAGGCTAAAAGGAGCGATGAATTGGCTGCAAAATTCGGATTTACTTGAGAAAGTGAGCTTGAACAAGGTTTGGAATCCAAAAACAAAGTCGTTAATGTTTTCTTAGTTTGTCAGGTCCTGAAGAAAGTTTGTTGGAATACCTTATCTATTTTCAGTATATTCTTCGAAGATTTAAGGGAATGAGTTTCTACGTGGATTCTAGCCTAACCGCCCTGGTCCTCCTTGTGGAAAAGGGGGGAATTTTGCCATGCCTCCGCTCCCTTCCCTAAGCTGACAATGTAGTATGTGGATGGACCAAAGGAAAAAATTTAAAAATACTAGTTGAGATTCGGGTTTCATTTCTTTTTAAATATCTCTAGTTCTAGTAGATTAGTAAGGTCGATTTCAATCTCAAGTTTCTGTTACCGACATGTTACTGATATCGAGACCATTTCACAGCTCAAGTAGTTCGTGTTCATGCTAAGTTTCTAGAATGTTCTGGTCGACGTCAGAAAATGATATTGTGCAATTGTGAGTAACAATATTTCCATTAACAACTTAGCAATTATAATAATTGATTTAATTACAACTTTCCTTTTTTATTTATTTATTCTATATAATAGGAAGAAATAAATCATCTTTATTTCTTTCATAGTTATACTAATTCAGATAATAAACACCTTGAAGTTGATTATGCAAATCTCGTTAGGGACCGTACTTAAATTACGTAATAGCTCGGGGGGGGGGGGGGGCCGACTCTGTTTAAGTTTGTTACAGTTCCATTGTTAAAGGAGAGGGGAAGTAAACATGTCGGTAACAGGAATCTTGTATTATAACCGGCCGTACTCATCTGCTACCCCTAATTTAGATCATTTCTGCCATTAATTTAAACAATTCTCTTGGTTTGAGAATTGAAGAAAATTGTAAATAATTATCTTGTTTTGGTCAGTTTGATACATTTATAAATAATTCTCTTCTTTTTGTAATTGGTTTTCGATGAGAGAGATAAGAAAGTTGCAATAATAGTAAGAAGCGCTTGCTGATTGAGCAGCCTAAAAAAATCTCAGACATAAATCGCCCCTGGCTGCCGAAGAAAAAGTAACGACATTTCCACCCTGTTTTATGTCACTGGCCCCGATATATGGCTTTCACATTCACAGATAACTCCGTGCGTTTCCATCATTCGCGCTTCTCAAGGTTTTGAAAACATGTCATTTTCCTGACTGCGACGGTGTAAATATCTTCCTTTTTCCGTGAGGGTTTTCTCTTTCTTGTCTTTCTTTACCTTCCTGAGAAAAGGCGTTAGGGGAAAACGATTGCAAAACGGACGTCGTAGGGGTTTGAAGGTTGAGTTTTAACTTCTGATGCTGCAAACAAACAGAATCTGACGAAGCGAAATGGAAGGAAAAATAAATAGAGGGGAAAGACTCAACCGAGGGTTTGACCTGGGTTTGTTTCAATGTCAACAATTTTTCAATTAGCCCCTAATTTCAATTGAAACATTTCTCACTTTAAAGTATCTTTAATTTAAAAAACCTTACGGATTGAATTTTGTTTGAGAAGTTTATCTAAGAAGTTTATAATTAATTACTTATCTATGGAAAGCCGCAGGTCCGAGAAAACCTGGAAATCAGGAAATGACAGGGATTTTAAAGAAAAGAAAAAATTTGTTAATGATGAAATTTCTGTAAGAATTACTTTACATAACTCTCAAGAATATCATATTAAAGATTTATAAATTTAAACTTAAAATTGTTTTATTATATTTATAAAAGTTTCCACATTAAAAATAAATTCCTCTTTTTCCCTATTATCCATATTATTCCCTATTATCTAGAAACTTCCTCCTTTTTCTCGTAGTTTCACTTAGATCCAAACTGAATGAATATAATGCAATACGTAAACCCATATATTGAAATTAATTTTAGAAATAGTTACCCAGTGGACACAAAATTTGGCGACGTCTTTACGACATCGTTACGATATCTTTACGACAACTTTACGACATCCTATATCCATGTCGTTTCGGTGTCTTTACGATATCGTAAAGACATCGTCAGATCATACGACTTATTTGCGATATCGTAAAAACACCTTAACGACATGGACATAGGATGTCGTAAAGTTGTCGTAAAGATGTCGCCAAATTTTGTGCCCACTGGGTTACTTTCTCTTTGTGAATAAAAAGATCATCTCTATATAGTTGAAATATTTTTCCTTTTTTATTAAAAATGATGTTGAAAACTCATGTTTTTCATAAAAATGCATATATCTTATATCAGAAAGTAATCTTGCTTGCCTTTTTGGATAAATTTTTTTTATAAATCTGAGACCAAATAACAAAACCTAATCGCACTTTGAACTCTGGAACTGATTTTGGAAAAGTTTATTTTCTCTGTTTGAACATTTTTCCGAAATTTAATCTTTTTTGGTTAAAATTGCAACTGTTTGGTAGAATATTAATCTGTTTTGATTGAGTATTCCACATTTGTTTGTTTAAAAATGGAACTGTCTGGTTGAAAGCTAAGCTTTGTTAAAAATGCTTTTTTTGTTGTTCAAGATTTTGGTTTAAAATCAATGTTTTTAATAGAAAATTTGTCTTGTTTCAAAAATTGATCTTGTTGTTTGAAAATTCATGTATTTTGTTAGAAATCGGTATTTTTTTATAGCAAATAAATTTTCTTGCTTCAAAATTCATCTTTTAGGCTAAAAATTCATCTACTCGGTTGAAAATTAATCTTCTTCGTTTTAAATAAATGTTTTCAAATACTCAGCTATTTGTTTAAAAATTTATTATTATTGTATATAGGTCTAAGTCTGATACCTCACTCAAACCCGGAAATAATAATTTTGACCCTGATTAAAAAGAAGCGAATATCTACTAAACTAGAATTTGTCATAATGGCTCTTTTCATATGGACGCTCACACATATTGTTGAAAGAAACCGGATCTTATCGGAAAAAGTTTGTTTAGCAAACAATTTGCAGGCTACAAAACGCGCGAACACAGAAAAAATTGAGGTTTCTATTAGAACCAATTTTTGGTTTCTATAAGAAGTTGCAATAAAAAGGAACCCCTCTTGCTGAAAACGAACCCAAAACGAAGAATTTTTTGCAAATGAGCTACCAGTTGGATCTCTAAAGGAAACCAATTTTAATAGAGATTTTTTCAAAATAGCTATTTTTCGCTTTGCCCACTGCGACACTTTATGTATTTAATAATAAAACATTTACATTGAAGCACACATGTGACAGAATTCTGACGGATATAATTTAGTCAAGGAAATTAAAGTACAACATTTTATCACACTTACAATAGAGATAATCACTTGAGAAACTTTTTGTCTTGAGTGATCGTTTTGATAACTATAAGTCGATGTCTGTAAATACCGAACAAACCAACCGCATTTTTCAACTGGTTACTTTGAGAATGCACTTTCATGTTGTTATATTCAAGTGTTCTCCAAAGGAGCCCTTTTGGGCCTTGTCTCAACAGGTTTCTATTAGAATTCAAGTCCTATAAGACACTAAATTTATTTAAACTGTAACTTGAGTATAAACCCCAAGTTTTTTCTGCGAGATATAAAATGCGGAAAATTTCCCGTTATAATATTTCAGTCCTGGTACTATCCCGGGTTTTTCCTGAAAAGGCAACCGCCATGTCTCGACATAAATGCATATCTCTTTTGTTTTTTATTAGGATTGGATAATTTGATTTTGTAGGACATAAAATTGGGTACGAGTAAGGATGACGTTTAATAAGTCAGTTTATTCTAGGGGTGAATGTATCGAAGACGCGATGTAACGTAAAGTAAGAAGAAAGAAGAAAGCAGGTCGAAACTGTGGAATGCATATTTTATGGAGCAATCACCGCCAACCCTTATCTACAGTTTGTTCAGCTCTTTGGCTGTAAGCTTTCGCGTTAATATACTATACATATACATATATACATATTGCTGTTCGTTGAAAGAACCGCCAGAAGATTTCCGTGTTTATTAATGAAAGTAAGCCTCGGGAAAAAGGTGGCTATATTGAATGGGGTTGTACCGGCTATTCGTATTTAGTAATCTTTTGTGTCAATCTTGCTGAAGCAGTTTTTTTTTTTTTAAATTCCTTTGAATTTCATTTTCTGTCTTCAATTTTATGGAGGATTGTGACTATACGAGGGCTCAAATTACGATAAGTAAGAGCATTTAAGGCATGAAAGGAGCTCCTGAGAAGATGATAAAAATTATTATATTAAAGCTCCCAGCTCAGAAGCCCTTATATCAAGTTTATACTCTAAAATCGAAAGAGTATAAAGCAAAAGTTCTTTCAGCACAATAAAATACCCAAGGAGTGCTTTTAAAACTAATTTAAATAAATAAATCATGCCAGAAGAAAACGGAGAAAACTGTTTCTGCCATTTAGAAATTCCATTTTTGAATTCGTAAAATTATTTCGGGGTCATACATTTCCATATGAAAATTAATTAACAAAGTAGTTCAACTTTCAACCATGTTGTTGAGTTTTCAACAAAAAATGATGAATTTTCAATGAAAATGGAATTTTCGAAGAAAAAAGAGTTTTCAATCAATAAAGACAAAAATTTCATACAAAATGTTGAATTTTCAAGACAAAAAGATGAGTTTGTACAAAAAGTTGAATTTTGTAAGAAATAATTATATTTTCAACGAAAAAGGATGTATTTTCAACCAAGAAGATTAATTTTCTACTCAAAAAGATAAATCATTAACAACATACATCAATTTGACACCAAAAAGTTGAATTTTTGACCAAACAGTAACATTTTAAACCAAATTTTTTCATTTATAAGCCAAAAAGACCATTTTTTATTCAATTATTTGAATTTTCAACCCGAAAATATAAAAACTTTTATCAAAAATCTTCATTTTAAATGAAACAGCTGAAATTTCAACCAAATAGTTCAATTTTTAGTTGAAAAAAAATAAGTGGTTTTTTTCACAAAAAAGACAAATTTTCAAAAAAATAAATCAATGTTCAGCCATATGCTTGAATTTTCAACAAAAAATGAATTTTTAAAACATTATTTCAACTTTCAACCAAAGGATAAAATTATAAACCTAAAGAGACGAATTCTTAACAAAAAATGTTTTGTTTGATATTTTAATAAACAAATTGTAATTTTAAATCGAAAACAGTTCAATTTGTCAAGAAAAACAAGGTTTCAACAAATTACAAACAAATCCAAAGAAAACAAAATTTCATAAAATACAACAATTTTCAATCAAACAGTTGAATTTTCAAATATAAGGATTAATTTTCTAATATAAAGACGATTTTTCTTCTAAATAAAATATTAAAATTTTTAGCTAAAAAAATGAATTTTTAACAAAATAGTTCAACCTTTGACCATATAGTAGATATCTATATAAAATTGTAGCATTTTTATGTAATAACACGACTTTTCTACAAAACATTGGAATTTTTAACCCGAAAATGGGAATTTTTAACAAAAAAGTAAAAATTTCTACACAAAAAGATGAGTTTTCAAACGAAGAAAACAAAATTTCAATCAAATCGTTAAATTTTTTAGCCAAAAGAACGAGGTTAAAAAGTAAACAGTTAAATAATTATGTTTTGGACCCATTAATAAAATTTTTAACAAAAAAATATTAATCATAAACCAGGAAAAAAAACGAAAATTCCAATAAAATTGTTAAACTTTTTAACCAAAAAGAAGAGTTTCCAGAAGAAGAAAAAACAATTAAATAATTGAATAATTATGTTTCGAACCTAATAATAACATTTTTAACAAAAAAAAATATGAATCATAAGCCAAAAATTGAATTAGACTTTTCAACTGAAAGGACTGAACTTTTAACCAAGAAATTTGAATTCTCTTATTGGATTCGATAAATTCGATTCACATTTAAGCCCCATTTTCGAGCATGTTTCATGTCTTTTCACTTGCATGTTAGAAGAAAAACAATAATGAAATAATAATATACCCACAGTAATTAAAAAAAAAATCTTTGTACTTTCGTAATTTACGAGTAAAAAATGCAACATGGGTACAATTCACAGTTTCATTTTCAAGTATGTTTAATTTATGTTTGATTCGACGAGTTAATCCCATTAGCCTGATAATTTTTTTTTTATTTTCTTAATACTACACTTTTACGTTTTATTTCCTCTTGGAAATTTATCTACTTGGATCTGAAAAAGAGTTTCAAATTCATTTCATTAAGTGACTTGACATAACTATTTACTTCCAATATGTCCTTGTGAAGGTTTCTGTATTCGCTGGAGCGCTGAGGAAAGTTGGATTGAAAGTGTTTGAATGGACCATAAATGTGAGAGACCAACTATGCAGTCTGAAGTGGAGGATTCAGATTTTGATACATATAACCAAGAAAACGACAAATTCGATTTGAGCGAAAGGACAGCAAGAATTTCCATCGTTGGCGTCTGCAGTCGTTTGACGGATATGCAACTTTTCGATTTGGCGAGTGACACAATGAATCGCGTGTATAAGTACGTGGGCTATGGAAAAGGCAAGAGATCTATAAACGTGATTCGAGAGGGCTTCACGAAACCAACAAATGTCAACGAATCGTAATTTTGCCTTTCCAAGACGAACCCTCCGCAATTCCGCATTTCCCTTTCTCTGTCTTGCTTATTCATCTTTTTCCAGACCGGGAAATGTCAATTTCGTTCGAAGGATATTGGATTCTATGAATGCAGACTCGTCTTGCGGCAAGAATTATGAGGTGCCCAACTACCTGTTCTCCGTCGATACTTTTATCTTGAAACTTGAACTTTTATTACCACAATTTTTACAATGCAAATTTTTCCTGCGCCTTGAGTGCTTGACAAATGCATCAGTTTAGTGCTGTTCTAGACCATAAAAAAGCATTTCTATAAAACTACGTTTCATTTGAAAATGGAGTAGTAACTGTTAAAGTTTAGCATGTAAAATATCGGCAAGTTTTGAAGAAATATGGGCAATAAAAACAATGTGGATTCCGTTTTGGAATTCGAAATAAACGTGTTTACAGATGCAGTTTAGTGTGTGACTTAATCTACAACGAAGAATAGTGCAAGGCAAATGTTTAGCGGTTGAATGGCATGACAGTTGAGCGAGTCTTCATGATAGAGTTTTGCAATTCTCTTAGACAAACGACATTCAGAGTTTAATTCAAAGCTTTATAACAAGACGGTGGAACTAATTTATGTCTCATATTCAACCTAGTGCAAACTTAATTAACTAACTAATTATTTAACACAAACAAAGTGTATTAACTGGCTTCCGACGATTCTTCATGGACAAGTGATATACATGTTAAGCAAATGTATTGAACGATCCTCTATCTCATGACAATAACAATAAATTAAAAAGGAGGCCCGTTCAAAGAGGTCCCTCCCATATTTTCCCAGTCCTACTTTACCTACATTCCTCTGATTCTCTTCCCCATACTTCGCTATTCGCCCCCCCCCCCCTACATCAAACTTCTTTCACTATTACTTTCCCCTCACCTGGCTACCACAGTCAGCCCAACCCTTTCCCTTTTTCACCTCCCCTATCCACCCTAATTTTAAATCCCTTACCTTACTTACCCTCTCTAATCTATCCTCACTTCCCATATTTTTCCTACCTTTACTTCTTCTAGTTTGACTCCCTTAATTTCCCTTCACCTTCCTTATTTCCACCTCATTTTTTCTTACATCACCCACTTGTCCACTCCTAATTGCTCATCACTCTCCCTACTCCTCACGCTTATTTGTACTCACTTATCACTTACCGTATCACCTTATCACTTACCCTCTTGGACCTGCTTGGAAATTTATCCCGTTTGGTAGAAATTTAATATTTTTTGTTTTCAAATACAGCTGTTTCATTTACTGTTGAAAATTTGTATATTTAGATAAAAATTTTAACATTTGCTTGAACATTCCTGCATGCAGTTGAACATTTGTTCTTAATATGTAGAAAAATAATCTTTGTGAATCAAAATTCATTTTTTTGGTTGACTATTCAACGACTCGGTTAAAAGTTGAACTCTTTTATTAAACATTTATTTTTCTGGTTGAAGATTCATCATTTCAGTTTGGAAATTTAATCGTTTGGATGAAAATTGGGCTATTTTGTTGAAAATTCGTTATATTTCTGGAAAATAATGGTCTAAACGAAAAATTTGAATTTTCCATTTCTTTTAACATTTTCATTTTTCCGTTGCAAAATAAAATATTTGGTTGACAATTGAACTATTTTGTTGAAATTTAAGCTTTCTTGTTAGAAACAAAAATAAATACATTTCCATAACTATATGCAGGCTATATGCAGGAAAATCGGATTTTTTCCCCTAACCTACAATAAAAATTTTTCTAAAATATTCGGATTATTTTGATCAAAAAATGATAATCAGAATCATAGGAAGGGTTTTCATATCTCTGGGTTTATTGCGTCCATAAAATAATAGGTAGCTTCGCTGTCGCAGATATTTTACCGAGAATTATTATATATGTGTATAACGTAAATGATTTTGAGCACTAAAATTGAAATATCTCAGTCAATTTATGAGTTTTCTGAAACTAACTTGATGGGGCATATAACTGACGAAATTACAAACATTCTGCAAGTTTAGAAGGTTTTAATTAAAAATTAGCGGAATGGGTTACAATAAAAAATTTTATCACCCAACAGAAAGTCTTCTGCTGACCATAATTTTATTCTAATAGTTTTAAAACTTCGACAATCAAACCACATGCTACGACTTTACATATTAGTCAGGATGAAATAAATTCGCAATTGCATTCGCTGAGAGAAGAAAAGTTAAAAATGTGATTTTTGAAATTCAGTCCAAAGACAGCTTACGCGCTTTTACCAAATGAAAAGAAATTTTTCAGAAATATTTCATCATATTCTAAAAATACTTTTGATGAATTTGAAATACATTGATTTATGATTAAAAATGTTCATTTTTAATCGATTTCGATGAAATATTATGAAGATGGATAAATAAATTGCATAAATATAGTAAATAAGGTGGACAATAAAATTGTACAGAAATTTGGGTATAAAAATCTGGCTTCTTTGGGTACACAAAGAGACTGGCCGGTGTATGGTTATAACACAGACCCGCCAATTGCCATTTTTTATGTCTCCAAAATATTAAATCCTGTTTTTTATGAGCCAAAAAACCAGCTCCTTTTATTAGAAAATGCCTACAATTAAAGATTTTCTACTATTTGGACTTGATTATATTTTTATTTCACAACTTTAATTACCTTCAACATAAATAAATAAAATAATAATCAGATACTTGTTGATATTCTTTTACATTTAGTGTTTTTGATGAGTGAAAGATAAACCTGACGAAGAAGTTCTGATGAAGCATTGTTTACTTATTCTGGAATTAAAATAGTTTTAGCCGAGATTTTGCAGAATTTTAATTAACAGCTCTCTATGATTAAGAGCAGGTTTTAAATTATTATTTATGCCACGGTGACCATTTTCAGGTAATGGCTATTAAGAGGATAAACAAAGAGTAGAACGAATTTAAAAGGGAATAGAAAAAAATGGAATATTGTAAAGTAGACAAGAGGATAAAGATGATATAACAGTACGATATATGATATTGAATGAGGACAGGAATAGTAATCAGAATACAATAAGTAGAAAAAGTTGAATTTCCTGCTGCTTCACGAGAGCCTGAAATGAAATTTGCAAAAGATATGTGGAGTAAAAGAGAACATTAGAGACTCTTATAATTTGTACACTTGATTGAAATGTAAATTAGTTTCTTTTCTGAAAGTGCAGAATTTTTAAATTTTAAAAACACGAATCGATGACTTCAGCACATGCATTAAAAGTTTTAATATAATTTTCTTCAAAAAGTGCAGATAGTAAATAAATATTTTATTTACGAACCCGTATAAGGGCGGGTCGAGAAAAGCAATTTTTTTCATATCGAGATTATACCATATAGAAAAGTTGCCCTTTGATGTATGAAGTACTAGACTATTAAATTTGTTTGTCAGTATTATAGCAAGCCAAACGATCGTAACCGTCAAAAAATCAGTTTCTCTTATTTTCTCATTTTAATTTTCAAACCATATTGAAAAAGAAAAATTTATTTTAAAGTTGCAGATCAAGAAAAATTTTGTTTTTTGACTTTTTGGTATAACTCATTGTATAACTTAATAAATTTGAAAATCACTTTCGTATTTCGAACTGTACACTGTTTCCCGCATTTCCTCCTTTTTTAAGGAATTCTTTTTTTCTTAGATTTCAAGACTTTTCCTATTTTTTCTCTTTTTCTCGTTTTTTTGCTGAAATATACAATACATTAATAGAACCTAATACGAAAATGCAACTATATTTAATAAAAAATTGATTTTTTCATGCGAAAATTCAATTACAGTGAAACTCTTCTATAGTGCTGATTTTGGGGCTGACGTTGAGTGGAACTAACACATTAAAGCCCGCTCCGCTTGTGTTTGTTCACGCTTGAGTGCTCCCCTGAGTTACAACTGCAGACCCCGCGCACCTCCTGTTACATCTTCCTGCGGCGCGGCATCAATTTTTGGGAGATTTATATAACGGAGGGTTATTGAAGGGTTTCACTGTATTTGTTCAAATTTTGTTGAACTATTCCTTCTGAGATATATCTTCAGGGATGAAAATATATCTTTTTTGGTAAAAAATGCAACTATTTCGTTAAAAATTGATCTGTTCTTGTTCAAGATTCGACTATTTTGGAAAAATGCATATTTTTTTATTAAAACTAAATGTTTTCGATTAAAAATTAAAGTCATCTTTGGTTAAAGTATCATTACAAATTAAGCAATTTATTCAAAAATTTAACTGCTTGATGGTAAATTAACTCTTTTGTTAAAACACCATATTTTCCATTTGAAAATTTAATTGCTTTGTAGATAATTGTTCTATTTGGCTTTAAAATTCGGTAAAAAATTAATATTTGTTACTAAAAATGTAAAGCATTTATTTCTGGTTAAGAACTTATCTTTTGTGTATAAAATTAATTTTTTGGTATTAGAAAGTCAACCGTTTTTTTTTAATTCGATTTTGTAGCCTAAAAGCTGATCTTATTTGTTCAAAATTCATCTGTTTGTTTGATGATTGGAAATTAAATTTATTAACTAAAATTCAACTATTTGATTGAAAATGGAAATTTGTTAATTGAAATATAACATTTTTCGTTTGTAAATTCGATCATTTCGTTTGGCGGAAATTGGATCTTTGTAGGTGGAAAATTCAACTCATTTGTTAAAGTTTTATTTTTTTATCGAAAATTAAACTGTTTTGTTTTGTTTTTCGTGAAAAATGACCCTATTTCCTCGGGTTCCACAGCAAGATTCGTTATTTTTCAAATGCGGTATCCTAATTGATCGATAAATACTTATTGTTTAGCCGCCTGCACCCGTATTCATTTTTTTCATTGCAAATAATTACTTACCGGGTACAAATAAAGCTCTTGGAGTGTTAGGTCTTTATCTGAGTACATTAGTTCGGAATGCAAAATGCATGAAAGTCTTGTATACACTAGACGGCAGTCTTGTAGCGAGGGTCCTGAATGCGGGAATTAAAACGCAATTTCCTTCACAAAGGGGACAGTTTATGCCAAGCCCTCTTTTCGCCCTTTTCTTTTCCCAGCTTCATCCTCTGGTTGCCCTCTGGCGTCTGCTTAATGAAGCTTTCTCGCGGGGCTTCTCTTTGTTTACTCGAATTCTCTCTTCTCTTCCTCTCTTTTCCTCTTTTTCCGACTTTACCACTTACCCTTTCTTGCCTTTTAGCCAGCAACGCGTTGTCCTTACACATCGTTTGGAAGCGGCGCGTTGTTCGACCGCGGTTTAGTTTTATGTGTTTGAATCTGTGCTGCTCTTCCCACCTCTGTTGTAGTCAGTGTTCTTCTATTACGTGCACGGCTTTTTCGTCGTTTCGCGTGTTACTTATCCAATTAAGAACCGCATTTCAGAAAAGCGCCTTTGTTATCATTCACTTTAAATTCTGCTTTCGAAAAACGCTCTCTTCTTTACTTTTTATAGCTTTCAGATGCTCTTTCTTTCTTTTGGGGAAGTGCCTTCAAGAAGGGTAGCTGAAAGTACTTCATTAAAGGTAATCTGACGGGTGGCTAATTTGACTTAAATTTGTTCCGCGAAGAGAAATATAATACTGAGTGTCCTTTTATACTTATATGGAATAAATAAGCAAAACCAAATATGTTTAACCTTTAAGTATAGACTCACAGGCCGTTGTAAATAAAGTGAAAATCTGAGACGGTGGTCACTTAGGCGTGAATAAACAACAGCGTTTTCATCCAAAGCGGCACTCTCTTGGGTTTGTTCCCCGACAACGCCAGCCCCAAAACCGGGACAGTTTTCAAGTTTCATTGTATTTCGAAGTTTCTCATTTGTTCTCGATTTTTTCAAATTGTAATGATCTTCTTCTTTATTACAATTGGTTGAAGTTTGCCAGAGTTATCGAATTCTGACCTAATTTAGCAGCTGGATTCCCAAATTCACCAAACATAAAAATCTAAAGTAGGTTTGGTTTCAATGCGAGCTTTTTCGGCACAATTATAAAACTGCAGTTTGTAAAGTTTGTCTTAAATAAAAAAAATAAATATACCTACCTAAAATCTGAGGCATAACTTGATAGATTTTATTAACCAATGATTGCGAAAAAATGCATCCCCCCCAGCTGTCGGTAAAAGCAGTCGTTTTCAACACCAATATTCAAAAATCGATAATATCTCAAAATGTCTTATGTTTTTCACATAACATGTTGGGCATTAATTTTGTAGATTTTAATTGTAAATATTTACAAAAAAACTTGCATCTGTCTAGCTGCCGAGAACAGCAGTAGTTTCCTGTCCCTAAATCTCAAAATAAAAAAATCTCTATTTTAAAACACGTTGAAAACGCTTTAAATCTATTAAAATATCTAAAAAATTACTTTAAGTATTAAATGTCTCGAGCAATTTTTTTTCAATCGTTTCAAATCTTTTTAAATACCTCGAAAGCTTGTAGAATTTCTTTCATTTTCTTAAATTGATGGAAATAACGTAAAATCATTTGAATAATTATAAAAGGTATTAAAGAGTTAGTGGCAATGAATAATTTATTTTTTTTAATGAAATAAGGTTTTATTCTTTTTTTCAAAGTACGTAATTTAAGATTTAAGCTTTCAAAAATAATTGAATATATTGTCACGAATTAAATTAACAGGTATAAATAAATTGTAAGTTAGAAACGTAGTTTATTTTTTAATTTTGAATGGAATAAATGGTGCAATTTTAAGTCATTTAAAAACCAATGAGGTTTTCAACAATGATGGCGAGTTTTTTGAAATATTTCGCCACGCCATTTTTTTCAGATAGAAAACACACTGCAACATTTAAACAATTGCAATATTTTCACTAAATCTTTCGGGAAAGTGCATTTGCGATTTCTTTTCTTTTTTGAATTTGTATCTTTAAATCGATTTAAATATAATAAAAAAATATATATATAATCCTTACATGTTGTCCCTATTATTTTATTTGGCAAACTACTTGTTATTTCTAATATTGTTTAATGCTATTTTTACTCTATTTTTACATAGAAAACTGTCAGTCTTTTGTTCTTCGCGAAAGTAGGTTAACACCGATAAGAAGAGGAATCCGTTGAAGCAACAATAAAGAATTGAAAACATAACAATACTCTATGGAAACAAAACGTTTCTTTTTGTCTCATGGAAGTGAAGGGAATGTGCTGGGCCCTGGCATATACGCGCCATAGAAAGTGTACCTAGAGGCTAGTAAAAGTGCAGAGGACGTAAATCTTACGTCGACATAAATTCGTTTATCGCAAAGCGTCTACGCGAGCAGCAAAGAGCTTTTCTCACTTTTCTCCATTCTCGTCTTTTCAGATTTTGCGTTGCGGCTGTGGAGACCGACTTGCCAGGAAACGATTTTGTAGACAGATAATGTTCAGTTTGATAGAAGAACGTAAATTTACAAAAATTTATAACTCATGATTAAAAATAAAGTTATTGATATACATTACCATAGGAAATTATCTACACGGCCAGCGCGAACGATTACAAAAATCACTGCTGACTTTGAAACTTTTGTTAACTCGTTCAAAAAAAAAGCGATAAAATTTTTTGGAAACCCATTTGAAAGGTTATGAAATTTCACGTTGAATGGCCCTTGATAGAGATACTTTTGATCTTTGAAAATAATGTACCACGTAAAAGATTTTTTTTTTTAATTCAAGAATTTCTCAGATTTTGTACCTTAAATTCAATCCATGGCTAGATCTAGAAAAGTTTTAGCAGAATCTAACATTTATACTACACTTTTTCCCATTGTTTAGTCGGTACTGGTATTCACGACATACTGCACAGTTTCTCTTATTTATTTAACAAAACATCTATTGGATGAGGTAAAAAAAATAATGGACGAAAAAATAATTTTGTGAACATTTTAATTTTATTTTCGGTCGGGATTGATACACAAAAACTAAACTAAAAATAAGAGTACAGATGCTTTCTGTAAAGAAACATTGAGTTCCACAACTGTTTGGTTGAAAATGGTGGACGCTCAGCGTGATAGAATTTGGGTATATAAATATCAATGGTCAGGGGAAATGAAAAATTAGTCAGGAAGAAATCAGGGAATTTCAAAAATGATGTTTCGCGTTTGCACTCTAATAATAATTAAACTCTCTTATACTACCTGATAAATAGAATAAGCTCTGCAAGCTCATCAATACCTGTTTGCTTATCAGTAATGTTGTCCTTAGCGATGCCGGTTGTTAGGCCAGAGGCAATTTACAGGACGAAACCAATTGCATCTCAAAAGAGTCACCACAAGCACTGCAGGGATGCTACCATCGTTCACACTGTAAAACTTCCTTTTATGAGAATCATCTTTTGAGGAGACATTAGTGGCTGTAAAGCCAATAATGTTGTCCGGCAGAAAATAGAGGTTCCAACTTAGATATTAGAAGTATAAGATAGTACAGCGAAAGGAAATAAAGATTGGAACTTCCTTAGTTTTTTCTATGACTCAATATTTTCTCTATCCTTACCTGAAAATTTAAACGAGCTTTTAACGTGATGTTTTCTGCCAAGCGAACATGTTGCACTTGTAAATGATGCGACAAGCGAAGCGACATTATCGATCCGGCAACTCTTGAACTTTCCTACGTCCAGCGGCGCGAATGAAACCATTTGTTGGAAAATACTGTTCCTTGGAGACTTGAGCATGTTCTCAAGACTGTTATTGCTACAATGTAGCGGCACAGTGAATCGTTTTAAGATAACTTGTAAGGTGCCTTTTAACTCACGCTTTATTTCCTGTATAATGAAAGTCAATGTGGAACAGCAGCGAGAAAGGCCCTAAATATATTCTTTATGACCTGATGAGAATCGTTTCGTAAAAGGTTGTTTCTTTGGCTACCAGAAGAACGAAGGGTTTATCTAAAAAAAAGATTGGAACATAAAATAACAAACTACATACAATAGCAATACACGAGGGTCAAAATGAGAACAACTGACAAGTCTAGGTCTCTTATGTAAGAATATGACTCGTTATTAGAAGATGTTATGCAAAGGGTGCACCCTATGAAAAAATCAGAGAAGAGCCAGTAAGGCCGACGTTCGCTGAAACATTTACAGGGAAGCAGCGGGTAATGTCGCGCGCATAACATAAAAAACAGGATTTAAAGCACTTTTGTGTAAGGGGAAGTTTTGCAATGTTAAGGGAGGGTTTTGGAAAATTTATTTTTGGGGGTCTTAAAGAGCCTAAAATGAGCCTTTCATTGTGATGTATTCACTTTTAGGATTAGGGCATATTAAGTGTTTTTTGTCAGTACTTTTTGGTAAGGGGTAGTTTTTTAATGTTAAAGTTTGGTCTTCGAAAATTGATTGATATAATAAATTCTTTCAAATAATAAATAATGTACAACCAACTAAATTCAATATGAAGCGCTGAAAGTTTTAAGCGACACATATGGCATTTTCAACAAAATAGTAATAGCGGAAATTTTAACCTACAACTATAAGTTTTCAAGCAGATGTTCGAATTTTTTAAGAAAAATTATTAGAACTTCAACCGGAAACTATGGCATTTTTAACAAAATAGTTGAATTTTCAAGCCAAAAAGACGCATTTTTTAAAAGAGATTTTAATTTTCCTTAAAAACGGACGACTTTTCTATTCAAAAAGACGAATTTCCAACAACACAGTTAAATTTTAAAGCAAAAATAACACATTTCCTACAAAAAATTGGATTTTGAAATATAAATTTTTGACAAACAAATAATTTCCAAGGAAAGAGATAGATCTTCAACTAGTAAAATGATGAATTCAAAATAAAATCCATAAATTTTCAATTTAATCATTGAATTTTAAACTGAAACTTAATAATGTAATAGTTAACAAATTAATTGAGGTATCTAATTGATGTATTCATGGAGGAAATTAAACTGAGGTATCAACTGAAGACAGTTTAATTGTTATCTATTTTTATTTTAAACAACACACATTTAGAATTATAAGTCATTCTTGAAATTTTTAAATCAAATATTGTTCGGTTTTAAATAATTCATTTTTTTAGAAACTACTTCTAAAAACTAAATAATTTTTAAGACAATAAATTGAAAATTAAAAGAAATAATACAAATCCGAGAAAGATTAATTTAATAAAACAATAGATCTGCGTATGTTTTAAATTAAAATCTCACCATTAAGAATATTTAAATAGTGAAATTATGAAATTTAGTATAAAATATTGTTTAAGCTTTTAAAGCAAACAAAAAAAATTGCGTTTCAAGGCAGCGAAAATTAAACTGTCTTAGATTTGCGCATTTGAAACTATAATTTTAATTTAAAACTATAGAAATTAAAAAAACGATGATAAATACATTATTAATAAATTTCACATCGCGCAGTTTCAAGTAACCTTCAAACTGATTAGATCAATATTTTTCATAAAAGAATTAATTTCCTTATAAAAAAATCTCTGTAATTTTCACCCTTCAAAATAGAAGAATTTCAAATATTCTGAACCTTTAAAGTTAATGGAACAATTCTATACTTTGCTCGAAATTGAAGTGTTCTTAATTGAGGATCTTGAAAAAATTGATTAAAAATAAATAATTTCCAAATTGTGCATAACGATTTTGAAAATGAAATTATTTTAATTGAAGTTCAAAATTAATAACCTTAATATTAATGGTAAGGCATGTTCATGCAAGGGGACCAACTTTTAAAGTTGAAGACAATATTTTATATGATGTCAAACTGACGTATACTAATAAACTATCACATTGGCATGATAAAAAAAGTCGGATCGGATAATTATTATTATTATTAAGGTTTAATGCATCATTGAAGTTTTAGACCCTGACAATAAAAATCCTTCAATATTTAATCTTTTTCATTCTCCAGAAAACACGAAGTTCTTGCAACTGTTCAGAGCAAAAAGTTTAAGGCTTGATTTGGACTACAAACAGGAAATCATAAATATTTTATAAGTTTTAATTGTGAACACCCTAAATTTTTCCATACAACTAGACATAGTCATTATTTAAACCCTTTTTTAAAGAACAGTTTCATTTTGAAAAGATTCAATTAAAAAATTTTTAATTTTAAAGATCTTTAAATAAAAATTGTAATGATCTTTAAGCCAAAAGACAAATTTTCAATTCTAAATCTTCCAAATCGAAGAAATTTCGAATGTCAAGCATAAAAACTACAGAATTTTTAATAGTAGAACTTAAAAGTGTCCACAATTTAAAACTTCATTGACTTTAAACATTTACAAATTAAATGTTTTACAATTTTGAAGTTTTGGTAACTGCTCAAAACAAAGTTTGATGCCTGATTCGGACTACAAACATGTTTCCCTGAGTGTCAGAACAATAAGCCCTAAACGGATGACATTTTTTCCGAATGATCGCACCCTCATTCTTTAAATTTCCTTTATTGGGAGAATGATCCTCGTCTAAGAACAGAGGAAAAATAGATAGGCGAGATAAAAAAAAGATAAAAGTTTAGAGAAATGTCGAACGAATCACTACAGCGGTGGACGTTGCGGGTCAGGGACCCCGACGCTGGTTATTGGATCGGTGCTGGTGAAGGGAAGAATTCGAAGGAAGGAGTAAAAAGATATCTATGGGGAAAGGAAACTGGGCTGGGGATTTCGATCGAAACGCTTGAAAACATCGTGAAAACTTCGAAACGGAAGCAATACCCGCGAGTGGGAAGTTCTGAATGTCCACTAACAATCTGCCCTGGACTTTCCCACCCTCGTTTCCCTCGACTGTTCACCACTCTCATTGCTTTCTATGCTCAGCCGCCAAGAGCTTCATCCACCTGAATTCTTCTCTACGCACTATTCTTGATTTGACTTCGCCTCTTTAAACAATCGGGGGAGCTTTAATTGAATTTGACTTCGGATAAACCGAATCTTTCAAACTAATTTTAAAACATTGGGTGAGTGATTGTCGAATCCGTCAGTACAATCTTCTTATTAGCCGATTCATTCTGTTATGGGCGATTTTCTGGAATTGGAATTTTAATCTGTTTTTTCGAAGAGAATTTCGCTGGAACAGATGGGAGTTTGAATAGTAGGTGGATTTGTGCAAGTACTACCTAGTGGTGGTGAAATTAAAAAATTGTTAAACTCGCAGTAGGGTGGCTCAAAAAAATAAATTTTGTTGTCTCATCCCTTCTATTTTCTTTCCTTTGCTGCAAAATTAATTGTAGCATTTATTATAAGTAAAAAAATATAAATTTGTAATAGAAGTGCGTGAAACGCTGAAAACTGTTAATAATTTTTTTCTTGTAAAGAGGACGCAGAAAATAATTTAACCCTAATTCTATTCAGAATACTACCCCCAAAAGTAAAAGAAAACCACCTTCTGCAGGAGGTGCACTCTCGCTTTCAATCGCTCACTCACTTGTTTCCTAATAAGTCCTAAATTGCGCTATGACATGAAATAGAGATAATGAACTTTAATAATAAAAGGACAAATTTTTCACAAAAAAGTTGAATTTCTAAACCGAAAATATCAGTTTTCCACAACAAAATTCATTTTTAACTAAAGAGATGGGTAATTAACTAGCAAAATGTATTTTAACAAAATAATTGAGTTTTTAGCCCAGTAGTCGAATTTTCAAACAAGAAAATGAATTTTTTATCGAAAAAGACGGATGTACAACAAAATCCATTACACAATAATGGAATAGTTAAATTTTTAGTGTTAAAAATTAAGTGAAGTATCTAATTGAGGAAATTAAACTGAGGTATCAGTTACACTTTTATTTTTACCTGTTTTTATTTCAAATGAAAAATAATTACAAAACGAACCTAGCTCTAACATCTTCTCATTTTAAAGATTGAATTTGAGAATGAAGAATTTAAAAAAACAAGACAACTTCGTAGTTAAAATTTTTTTTTCTAATTACTTAAAAAAAATGTAAGTTCCGCGTTTGAGCCTTTAAACCACCCTTAATAATAATGTTAGTTTCGAAAAAATGTAATACATTTAATTAAACTGTTCTTAATTAAAACTTGAATTTGAAACGAATCGATTGACCTATAATAATAACCCAGGGCTGCAAATAATGGGGTCATGTCAGTTGTTGGAAAGTGGATGGTCATTTCCGAAGTAGTTTTCACGTTGAATCCGAATCCGGGATCAGAATTGGCCCATCACGTGAGGATTTAAAAATATTTGAGGTTATGTACCCAAAAATGGCGTTTTTGGCTGCTTTTGAGGTTATGTACAGAAGACAACCAAAATTTTTGGGATTTGTTCTTTAGTTTTATCATAGAGTACTGCTCTTTCTGTTTAATTTGAGAGTCGCATACTTCAATTGCCATTTTTCTTTACCAAGTTACGCCAATTTGAAATTACGAGATATGTCCCATTATGTCTTGAGCATTTGCTTTAAGTACTTTGAGGCAGACATTTTCTACTGGGTGTTTTCTCTTGAAAATTTGTACTTGGGGGTGTCCGGGGTTGTTGATGTCTGCCTCAAAGTATTTAAAGCAAATGCTCAAGCTATAATGGGACATATCTCGTAATTTCAAATTGGTGTAATTTGGTAAAGAAAAATGGTAATTGAACTTTGCGGCTCTTAAATCAAAGAGAAAGAGCAGTACTATATGATACAACTAATGAAAAAATCCCAAAAAATTTGGTATCTTCTGTACATAACCTCAAATGTAGCCAAAAACGCCATTTTTCGGTACATAACATCAAATATTTTTATATCTTGACGTGATGGGCCAATTCTGACCCCGCATTCGGATTCTACGAAAAAAATTACTTCAGAAATGATCCTTGACTTTCCAACAACAAAACCATGTTGGCCTGTGTAATCCATGTTATTGAAGCGTAGAGAAGTTATCAACATTATTTATAATACTTAAAAAATATTTTTTTTTCATAAAATTTTTTGTTTTTATTTTCATTATTGAAAGTTATTTTATTTCCTGACATATTAGTAACGCAGTTACTTACTTTTTTAAAAAGACGATTTTTTACTATTCTTTACTTTACTTAACTTTTTCTGATTATATTAAAAAAATATGCTAATTGAAACGTGTTTTGGCTATCAAAATTATTTTTATACGATTATACACAAACATCATTACAAATTTCTAATATCGTTGAATCCCTGAAAATCTTTTTATTCGTTGCATCCCTATGAATTCTTTTGAAAATGTTGAAAATCCTTAAAAAATTCTAAATCATGTAAAAATTCTTTGAAATTCTTTGAAACCGGTAAAAATCTCTTTAAATTCTTTGAGGTTCTGTGAAATCATTGAAATTGCTTGAAATTTTCCAAATTTCATAAAAATTTTGTGTAATCTTGAAAATCCGTGAAAATCCCATAAAATATCTAAAGATCGGCTAAAACCCTTGAAATGTCACGAAATATTTGGATGTGTGAATTTTCCACTTTGGTTGTCGAAATGATTTTTTCATTTTGTGATGCCTTCACATCGAATCGGTGTTTATAATTTAAGAAAAATATTCTGTAAGTTAGTCATATTAATTTTTTTCGTGTATGCTTTGGAATCCTTTGAAATCCCTTGAAATAACCAACTCTCTTAAAATCTGCTAAAATTTCCAAATGCCTTTAAATCTTCAAAATCCCGTTAAAATTCCGCGGCAAATATTTAAAACCTTTTGAAATCCCTGAATGTCCCTGAAACTCCTGTGTAATCTACGGCAATCGTTCTTAATTTATTAAAATTCCTTAAAATCCTTGAGGTCTTTTCAAATTGTTTAAAATACCTTCTAATCTCATGAAATCCCTTAAAATATTTGGAAATATGTTTAAATTTCATACAAATTTTATAATTCTTTAAATAGTTTATTATTCTTTTAGCATCTGGAATTCCATTAAAATCAGTTGAAATGCTTTAAAATAACTGGAAATCATTTGAAATTTTACTTACAGTGAAAATAATTTATTAATGGTCGATGTATTTCGGAAAATTACAAAATCTTATATAATTGCGGGGGTGGGGGTTACAATAATCTTGCGATTTTTTCATTTTGTGATGCCTTCACATCGAATCGGTGTTTATAATTTAAGAAAAATATTCTGTAAGTTAGTCATATTAATTTTTTTCGTGTATGCTTTGGAATACTTTGAAATCCCTTGAAATAATCAAGTCTCTTAAAATCTGCTAAAATTTCCAAATGCCTTTAAATCTTCAAAATTCCGTTAAAATTCCGCGGCAAATATTTAAAACCTTTTGAAATCCCTAAATGTCCCTGAAAATCCTGTGTAATCTACGGAAATCGTTCTTAATTTATTAAAATTCCTTAAAATCCTTGAGGTCTTTTCAAATTGTTTAAAATACCTTCTAATCTCATGAAATCCCTAAGAATCTTTGGAAATATTTTAAATTTCATACAAATTTTATAATTCTTTAAATAATTTATTTTTTTTTTCGCATCTTGAATTCCATTAAAATCAGTTAAAATGCTTTGAAATAACTGGAAATCATTTGAAATTTTACTTACAGTGAAAATAATTGATTAATGGTCGATGTATTTCGGAAAATTACAAAGTCTTATATAACTGTGGGGGTGGGGGTTACAATAATCTTGCGAATCTTTTAATTTGGAGGGGGGGGGGGTCAAACATGTCAAAAATCACCCGTAATTAATGGACGTTGCCTTAGCAAGATTGGCTAAAATAAAATATCCGCTATCTCAAAAATTAGAATTTAAAAAAATTTTAAGAGCTTTTAAAGGATTTTAAATGATTTCCGGAATTTGAAAGGATTTGAAAGATTTGAAGGGATTTCAGAGACTTGAAAAATGCAAGGAAAATTTAACAGATTTCAAGAAATTCCGTAGTGGTTAGGCGTGATGAATGTTTTTTTATCTACCTTTGTTTCGAAAATACTTTTCAATCCATAGTCAATCCATACTTTACATTATACTTTACATTTTCAATCCATACTTTTCAATACAATAAGCGGAGAAAGGGAAAAAGTAATTTTTCACGTATTTACTCCTTTTTTGGTCAAATAATTTCTATCACTTCTTATGCTACTTTATTGTTATCAAAAAAAAAAGTTTACCAGATTTTAAAACAATTCAGTAAATATTCACAAAGAAATTACATGGAGAAGCAAAAGTGAGCTGAATAAAGATTAACCCATCTAAATCCTACATTTTTATTTTGCACGTTCCTTTTTGTGTTCTACTTTGTACATAAAGACCGAGAGAGCAAGTTAAGTAGGAAAGTAACATGAGTTTACGTTTAAGGTTACGGTGGTGCATGAAGTAGAAAATAATTATGTAGGAGGTCCTTGTTATTACGGGAAATGTTCTTGGGGAGGAGGACAAAGTCCCACCAATGTGGTTTCCGCACGTTTGCCAACTTTAAAGTTCAACAACTGCTGCCTCATATAGATCTTAAGTTCTTGAAGTTCTTATAAAAAGTTAGAATTGCACTTAATTTTATTTTCTTAATTGTAACTAGCAAAAACAGGGCGCTGTGGTGTTGGTTTTTTAAATTTCCAAAATTAAAAACTCTTTATTTCAAAAATGTTTAAGGATAATTACTAAAAACTAGTCCTCTTTTCACAATGATATTTTTGTCAATAAAAAGTTTCTAAACCTTCTAAAATATGTATTTTTTTGTATTAATGACCCAGGAGATGATTAAAATAGAAAACCAATAGATCAAGGAATGTATTTGTAATAGATATACATTTTTCTAGATAAGCAATATTATTTAATAGAAAAGTTGAAAATGTCAAAGTTTTCACAATTTCGAAAGTAAATAAAAATTGCACAAATTATAATTGTAAACATCTCCAATTTTTCGGGAGGACTAGACAGTAAACATAGCCATTATTAAAACCTTTTTTTATAGTTCAATTTTGATCGTTTGCAATATAAAACTTCAGTTTTTAAAATGTATAAATAAAAATGTTTTAATTTCGATCATTTTGAAAACTAAAATACAAGTTTTCAATGTTTAATTTTTCAATTTAAAGCGAATGTAATTTTCAAGATTCATATTTTGAAGGTATGTAATTTATAATGTTTGTTTTTTGGAAGAATTCAATTTTAAAGATTTACCATTTAAAATTCTTAAGTTTTAAAGAGCTGCAATTTGAATTCCTTTTTAGAATAGTTCAATTTTAAAAATTACAATTTATTTCATTTTCAAAACAAAAAAAGTATTCAATTTTGAAAATGTATTTTTGAAAGTTTTTTAATTTTTAGGGGCTTGTAACCCCTGGCAAAAACCCTTTTTGATTCGCTCGGATGGCTTTCCGTCCAGTTGTCGTACTTTTTTCCTCGGAAAGGCAAGTAATGATAGTGAAGGGGGGGGGGGGTAGTAGAGAATAAGAAGTCGATGGGGAATAGAGGAATTGAAATGGGGTATGGAAAGTGAGGTAAAGTAAGAGGAGAGGAAGTCATAAAAATTATTATTATGATGATCTGACATGATGAGAATTTGATATTCAAATTCAAACTGAAAAATTTCCAGTCAGTTGAAACAACTTGAACGGAAATATAATTTGGTAAGATTTCGAGCTAACGCATGCTAATAAACAATCAAATTGGATGGTATGCAGAAAATTAAGAGACAAAAGCACGAAATAAGCGAACGGAAAGATAGGAGATTCAATTTGCACAAATTGGAATGAACGAATTTGTAGATTATTATATAAAATAATTACAAAAATTTTATATTACACGAAGCTTTTACATTCAAATTTGATCCTGCCTGGAAAAAAGAACTTCGCCTGAGAAACATTCTTTTTCCCGAACCAAAAGTGCTATCGTTTTTCAAGTGCCGCCCAGTACATCCAAGAGGTGCTTTCCGTATTTTAAAGAGGAGTTTACATGCATTTTAATGACAGTAAATGTTGGTAAAAGGCGATAATGCGTTGTTTGCGGTGACGTCGTGAATCGTTGACATGGCGGCAGTGGCGAAGGATGGTATGGTACGGTTAGCTGGAGACCGTTATGCAAATCGGAAGGAAGTACACCGATGCAGAGCCGTAAACGCGAAGAGACCCTTTATTCTTATAGCTTCGTAGCCCCCATAAATTTTCTCCTAGCGCGTATCATCGGCGAATTTTGTCCCGTCCTACCTGTTTTACGGGAACCATTGTCAAAGGCACCACCATAGAATCGCGATTCTTGCCCTTTCCAGCTGCCCTGTCCCCATTTTACCCCCTTCTGCATCCCTGGTTTTCCAAGAACATATTGCCATCGTCGTGGTATTCGCGAAACGTGTACGTAATGTATGTACGGACATACGTGAACTGGACGTAGAATACGACCTGAAAGTATGCTCTTTGTTATGTCGGAGAATCGTGTTATCGAGCCTTCTTCTCTTCCCTCGTTGCCATGGTTATCTCTTGGGAGTCACTGACCGGTGATTACATACACTTAATCTTATGGAATAGCGAGTGCCAAATTGCATGTTATCGATTCAAGCAGGTCGCGGCCCGCGCTCCAACGACATAGTTAAAAGAAGTGAGACCATTTCGATTTGGCGCTAAATTAAGTCAACAAATCATTTTTTACATTCCTTCTAGGCGCGCAGTAAATTTTCAAACACTAAGAGCTGAAGCATGGATACATAAATTCTCTAATCGGTGTCCTGTCGGGGTTGTAGAGAAAAAAATGTTGATGGACTTCGAAGTGCATTCAAGATGATTTCCAGGTTATCATTATCATATAAAATGGTTGAAAGAAGACACAGCAATGGAACATAAATTGGAACAAACATTTTCTTTAGTCTGACAAATGAACCAAAAAATAAGATCAAATATGTCCGAATGGTCAGATCATTATGATCTCGATAGTCAAATGAACGTGGGGGCAAAATGCTCTGCAGAAAAATTGATCCTTTCATTTTATTGTGTTTAATATCAATCAAGATTGTTTATTACTTATTACCATCTATGATTCGAATAAAATTTTTGATAAAATTCCAAAAGGAAGATAGGTTGGTCGCATTTGGTTGATTTCAGAAAATATTGATAGTATTTTGAATTTCTCAAATGATTATCAGGCCTGGGAACAATTGCTGCAATTTTGTAGCCGTAAAACATCAAAAGTTTAATTTAGAATTAAAAGAAACATTGTTATATTTGATAATAATAAAATTAATGTATTATGCTATAAAAAACAAGTCAACAGACACGATTTTCCATAATAATTTAAAACTGCCCGAGTATATAACATTTTTACAAGAAATTGCAAAATTTCTACATTATATTTTTGTGTTTTCTTTCATAAAAGTAGAATTATAACAATATGGTACAAATATATAAAATTGGACAATTCGTATTAATTTTTAATAATCTTAATAATACAATATTGGTAACCACTATCTATCTTACTCAATCTTAAAACGGAGGAAACATTTGAGAAAAAAAAACAGTAAAAGAAATTAAACCCATTTTTACATGAGCCTAGAATCTCTTATTCGGATTTATATTTAAAGCTTTTTATAACAAATATATGTATACAGAAAATCACCAAACTTAATGTGAAAATATATATTTAAAAAAAGCTTAAAGCTAACATTTTTTGTTGTTTAAAAACGATTATTATCTTTTATTAGTCTACCTTTCCTTTAGTGTTTAACCATCAAAGATTTTTATGGAATAGCTATTATTTACGCATCTTATTTTTAAATTATCTAATTACAATGTTATTAATACTTTCCATCCTAGGCCGAAAAAGAACCATTTTATTATGGCAAGTCCTTTATACTGCTATCGATTCTTGTAGTTGTGCTTTTTATAAATGTATGTAGGAAATTAAAAGCACATTTAAAGACAGTAATAAAAAAGTACAAAATTCGTCAGAATAATAGAAAAAAGTCTTACTTGTTTGTAATTTTTTTGTAATATATTCCATTTCGCGGTAGGTTTCTTTTAAAATTACTTGAGTTTTTTGTACTTTTTTATAAGTATTTTTTTACCAGGGTGGAAAAAATATAGCTGGAGACTAACCTTCTTACCATAAATTACTCCGCAAATGTAAATACCAATTATCTAATAGAAATTACCCTTCTCACTCTTACTGATTACGCTGCAAGGAACGAACGTCACGTGAAGTACCTTCAGAACCCGGGCATAATAAGTAGATTATCCATCATGAGGCTGTCGGATCGCATAGTGAGCGACTCGGGGGTGAAGTATTCTCATCCGCCATAATATTAATGCTATGGTGTCTAAGCCTTCTACCCATATTTATAGCTCCAGTTACTTGAATATCTCAAATATCTTATTCCTCGAATTTGAATTTGAACCGAATATGAAAAACGGATAATCTTGCAGTAATGGTTTCTATGTAAACATATTTAAAGGATGGCAGAAGAGAACTATATAATCAACATTTTTTCAAAAACGGGTTTTTTGCGTAAAAAATGCTTAAAAATTGCGGAAAAAATTAATGTCTTCAATCATTAACATTATATTAATTATTATTTTAATAATAATTAATGTTAATTATATACTTATTTTGATCGGCTTTTCAGATCTTTATTCATCTTTATTTATCAATATTTATTTTCTGGAAAAAGAATTTTTTGTCAAATATTTTTCATTTTTATTGAGCATCCCCGTATTGTTAGAATTTGCTAACTTTTTTAGATCCGATTTTTTTAACAGGTTTCAGAAATTCAGTATTTCGAGAATGATTTTTTTTGTATAACTGATTTTTGCAAGCCCTCAATAAAATTAAATTTGACTTTACAGTATCTAATTTTTGTTTAAAAATTTGAGAAGTCCAAAATTATTTTTAAAAGAGTGCTGAAATAGCACTATTTTCCTAAGAAAAGCCCTGATAAAACGAGACATGTTTTTAACTCATTTCTTACTTTAGTACAATTTTAGCAGTACTTTTTTGGTGTATGAATCCCATCAGCGAGATTTTTTTTTGCTCTTGCACATATGTAATTTAAATATATAAATATCCATGAATCAGGGATAAGGTTGGCTATTTAAAAATTAAATGTACTTTTTACGAATATATTTTCTTTTTGTTGATTTAATTTGTCAGTATTTTTCCAGTTTGAACTATAGACTTTTTTCTGTGTATTTTCACACTGAATCTGCATTCTTCTTTCACATAAATTTATTTATTCATGAAAAATAAGTATGTCCAAAATTCCGATCTTAAAGCTGGAAAAAGATTACTTTATTTCCTGAACGGCATTATTCACCAATTGATCGTATTACTTCTACATCATTAGTTGTTCGTTTTTTGCCAATATTGTCTCGATACTATAAACTCTTTCAGAAAAATAAAATGTCTGGAAAACTGTCTTTTATTTACTTACAATTGTTTCAAGTGATTTTTCTTCGAATAATTGATAACTAATTAAATGAGCATATTTATTCTTTCAAATGTAACTGATATAATTCATAACTGGAAAACTTAATTTTTGAAATGAATTCCGAATATTTCAATTTTAGATACATGGATAAAAATATCCAAATTGATTCTTTCGTAATTTAGAAGGTGCCCCTAGATATAATCTTGTCTTGCTTTCAATGTGCTAATGAATTAACGAGAATTTTTCTCTTTTTGTTTCAGGTAAGTTGAGCGATCCAAATAGAATAATTTAATCTAGGAATTAGTTGGTGAGTACTGATTAATGAGTGTTGCCCTATTAGATATTGGTTCATAAGTACAAAATTTTTTCATCAGAATAAATATTCACCGAAGGTGACTTTAACTCTTCTAACAACAATATCAAAACTGTTGTGTAGTAGAATTTTCGATAGGCTTTTTAATAGCATTTCCATTGATCGTAAGCTTTGATAACAAAAATTTGACCTTCAAAAATCAAAATGAAAAAATAACTCTTTTAGAAAAAGGTACATATTTCATTTTTTACCGCAAAAGAAAACTTAGGTCTTTTCCTTTAAGAGATTTAGGTTGAATTTTTTAAATTGAGAAATAATGTCCCAAATATTAAATTTTCTATGAAAACTTGGATTTGAAATAGCTTGATCGCAATAAGATATATTCCTGATTTTAAGAAACACTTTTTTCAAAATAACAACTTAATGCCTTTTAAAAAAATGCCTCATTACAAATTTTTAATTAAAGTTGGTTTTACGAAGCCTGATTATAAATCTACTTTATTGCTTGACGCGAATAAGCTGTCAATATCAAAAGTTGATCAGGATATTGTTATAAAGCGAATGGAAGGATATAGTAAACGGCGTGTATCATCCGGATCAAATTTGTTTCGCTTCTCTACTATTTTATGGCATGAGTACAAAGAGAAAATGCAACAAAGCTCATCCCAGGGGAATTGTTATTGAGCAAAGTCTGCTCGCTACGCTTTACATCGCTGATATAAATTAAGAGCCATTAAGTTGTTTGAGCGTTTGTGGCTTGGAGCCAGGGAATAGGAAATAGGAAATGCCTATGTTAGTTTCAAAAATATACCTGAATTAAGGATAGAAAAGAAAGAAAACTAAAAAAAGGAACAGATGCAAATCCGAATAAAGAATTTTCAGAAACCAGAAGTGCCAATAGAATTTTGAAATAAGATAAACGAAGGTCTTGTTAGGAAGAATGACTAGTCATGTTAATGAGAAGAAGCAAGCATATTCAAGAGAGGTGAATATTAAATGTCTTAGCTATGACAAGATAAATAGACCCGAGAATGAAAAGCACGCTTCACGTTTAAAGTTTAGACGCCATTTTCAGTCCGCCATCTTGAGTTTTGTGATATTGATCTTAAATTTGAATTTAGCAACATAGAAAACCCCTTAGAAACTTCTTGGCTTTCAAATTACACGATTGATTCCAGATGAAGCGTAAAAACCATCCTTCACGCTTTAAGTGTAGGCGCCATTTTTAGTCCGCCATCTTGAATCTGGAAATTTTAACCTCAGGTTTGGTTTCAGCGACATCGAGAACCCCTAATAAGCATTTCAACTTCCAAATTACGCCACTGATTCCAATTAAAACGCAAATTACTATCGCTCAGATGCGAGGGGTAGTTTCTACCCTTTAACTGGATCCTTTGTTGTTATAAAAAATACGTATTAATTATTTTTCATAACTAGAAATTTGCAAAATATAATCCATATCGGTGTATGATACTTCCGTATTATTACTTGTAAGTAGTAGACTGCCGGTATCAGAAAATTTTAATCTAAGACTATTTTTTGAGAGATTTCAGAAATGACGTCTCTCGTGTACCATGAAGGGAAACATTCCTTGGTAGTTTTAATTTGGTACATTGGTATCCAAAATATAGTTCAGGGTAATTTGCTCAATTAAAATTATATCGTCTAGAAGTTGAGTTGTTAACAAATATTTGAGCTATGATTTTATTGTAAATTTAAAATGACCTAAGAATGTGCAGTTTGGTGGCATGTTTGAAAAAAGTGAAAGAAATGTTTTAAAGTGGTTTTGTCCTGTTGAGAGAGTGAAGGGAGAAGAAATGACGAAAAAACTGTATTTAGGTAAAGTGCATGGTAGCAAACCCAGAGGCAGACCGTGGATTGGGCTTAATGATATAATAATAAAATAAATAATAATAAAAGTTGTTCTAGAGCTTGCGACGCGGCGTCAGGGAATAGGAAATAGGAAATGTGCCGGAGGCTTTAAGGCTCTCGTATTCCTTCTTATCCGACAAATAAAGGCGCCCGCAGAAGGCTTTGCGAATACTTGAAATCGCGACGCTTCCAGGTCGCCGCGCCGCCCCGAGTTGAGAACTTGAGAATGCTTCACCGCACCCGGAATTTTCAATATTGTGCCTTGAGATTACCCTGATTAATGGTACGATTGCGCTTCTCCAGATAACATTTAGCATGCTCACTTTTGACCTGGAGTATTATCTCATAACTGCATTCACCACGTGGCATGGCATCACGCTTTCAAAATTTCAATCAAAGATGCACAAAGAGTGAAATATGCTTCTTCAAGTTATTGGTCTCATTTTAAAGCTAAGATTTCGAATTAAATGTTCCGAAGTGTTAAGGATGATCTTTAACTACGTACAATTGGGCTCTTTTAAAAAAATAGTTCATTTTTTATTCTGTTAAGGATGGAAACTTCCTGTTGGGAGTCAAAATCACTACACTGGAATTTCATAAAAAAAATTTTTATCTCGGCATCGTAGAAATGGTCAAAAACAGGCTGTCAACCTGACCGGAAGATCTGAGAAACTGAAAAATGACCGGGCATTTTGTGCACCAGGAAAAAACTGGGAAATGAATTTACTGCTGTGCAAATAAAAAGTGATTTCATATGTTTTATTACTCTAATTCTGAGCTGGAACAGGGAATATAGAAAAAATCGTAATTTTAACTTAAAACAGTCAATTTTCTACAAGAATTATAATTTTGATTAAAGACAGGAAATTTTCTAAAATATTTAAAATTTTGACTTGGAGAGAGGAAATGTTAAAAGAGAATTATAATTCTGCGGTACAAATGGGAAGTTCCGTTAATTTTGGACAGGGAATTTTATTAAAGAAATATAATTTTGATTGTCTCTAATTTTGATATTTAGGACAAGAAATGTTATCAAAAGAATGTAATTTTTATTCTCTCTAATTTTGATAATTAGGACAGGAAATGTGCATAAAGAATCATAATTTTTCCTTAGCACAGGACGTTTCCATAAGGAACTATAATTGGAATTAAAACAGGGAATTTTGGCAGAAAGTTTAAATTCTGATTTAAAACAAAATTAAAACAGAATTTCTGTTCTAAGTCAGAACTCGTCACAATTTGAATTTTCTCTCATTTAAATTTGGAAAAAGAGGTTCTATATTTCTAAATTATAATTAATGAATGAATTATAATCCATATAATTATAAAAATGAACCCTGCTCCAAATCGGAATTCGTTAGATTCTGAAAATTTCTTGTTCCAAATCAAGATTTACTTGAATTTCAACATTCTTTTTTGAAAACAAAAGTTTGCTACAATTTAAAACTATCTTCTTCTAAATTTTAGGAAAAGGAAACCAAAATGTATATTTTTAATTGCAATAATAATGTTATAAATAAATATTCTGACTCGGAACAGGGGATTTTTATACATAATGTAATGGTGACTTGAAACAGGAAATTTTTTACATCGAGCAGGGGTTTTTAGAAAATTATTTTTATTCTGCTTTAGAAGAAGGGAATCAAAGAAATTCTGTTTAATTTCAGAATTGTAATTCTTTTACAAAGTATCCTGTTTAAAACATATCTGAAATTATCAGATGTTCTAATACATAATTATCATTTTATTTCCAAAATTTCCATTTTTAAATCAGCAATGTTGAAAATCTTTCTAAATAATTAGAAATATATAATATAATTATACAGGTTATGTTGATATTGAAATTGTCTTTACGTAAATATTGTTGTATTACTTTCTGTAATTATTCTCCAACCAGTTGAAATCAGACCACATTTTTTTTAATCTCCCCATCTTTATTTTTGGAAAAGAAATCAAAGTGTAACTGAATTAAACCAGATTGTAAACTGGAGAAGAAAATTGATCTTTGAACACTTTTTCTGCTTACGAATCAAAATACTTTGCAACTTTCGCGCACTTTACTCCACTGAAAATCCCTCTAATTGCATGCGGTCTTAAATGTGGCGTAAGATGCATGCCCAGAATTCGAACAGTTAATTAGAGGCAGTGATAAAAGCAGTACTAGGGTTGCTCGAACTTCAGAACTCTACAAGTATCCAAGCATGAAAACACGTACCATGTTAAAGTGGCTGAAACTTTCTTCAGTCGCAAATTTAATGGTACCCTAGGTTCTTCTAGTCCGAGAACAATAACTCCGGAGAGAAAAGGCAAAAATAACTTAATAGTGGAGTAAACTCTACCAAGAAACGTAAATATGATTTCCATGATAAGAGCGTTTTCAATTTGCAATCTGCATATCAAGATTTGTGGCAGGGAATCGCTGCCAAATACTATATAAAATGCAAAAGGAAATAAAATACTGAATTACTAGTGATTTTTAAAAAACAAATGGTCAGTTAATTCCAGAAAGTCAAAAACAAGGTATAAAACCACAGGGGAAACCTGACGTACACCGGAAATGTTCGATAAACTAAAGTTGAATTGAATCATATTATTTCGTTGGAACTTCATTTTTTTTCATTGAAAATTCGTCATTGTGGGTGAAGCATTAATCTATTTTGGTGGAAATAGCATCTTTCTGGTTAAAATCACAATTTTTGGGCTAAAAATTAATCCGTTTTAGTTGAGGATTCAACTATTTGGTTGAAAATTCGTCTTTTTTGGTTAAATTCAACTTGTTTTGGTTTAATATTATAATCTTTCTTGGCAGATATATCGACTATTACATGTCTCATTAAGAATTCATCTTTTTTCGTTAAAAATTCAATAACTTAGTTGAGGGTGGAACTGCTTGGTTAAAAATTCTTTTTTTAGTTTGTTCAAAGATTAATTACCTAATTCGAAATATCTTCTTCTTTGTTCAAGATTGAACTATTTTGTTAAAAAATATAATTTTCCTAACTCCCAAATTTATCTATTCCATGTTTGGTTGGAAAATTGCCTTCTTAAATTAAATATCCCGTTTAGAAATTCAAATGGGGAACTAGTCTGGTTCCCGACCATTTGACCCCACTTAAAGTCGGGGGCTAGTCGGGCCCTGATCGGGTACTAGTTGGGGTCATATGATAACACATCCGCGTGGAATATTAACCAAACTCCAGAACTTGTGGAACATCCCCTAAAAGTTTGTCAAGATACTAAAATTCCCCAAAATTTGTGGAATATTAACTTTTTAAAAAGCTTCAGCTGGAACGCAGCAATGGAAGAGCCTCGCTCTGATGGGACCGCCATGTTGGTCACGGTAGTCTCTACTCCAGGAAATTATGCTTCGTTACGTTTGGACTGCTGTCTTAAACACTCGGCGCGTCATTTCTGTTGCGCGAGAGGCGGCACGTCGCGCCCTTGCGGATTTTCTTTGCTACCAGTCCAGAACCGCAAGACTCAAATGAAGGTGGTAGCGAAATCTGAACTGTACCGTGCTTAATAGTTTACTTCTAGGATACTGCTCTTCACTAATTAATCAAAAACTTGTTCTCTTTCCAATTTCAACTACATGAAAGATTAGACTTAATTTACATATGGCAAACCTTTCAGATCATTTTAAAAATAAGCATCTGTAAAAATCTAGAGTCTCATGACTTTCAGCAGACTTTTCACCTACATCTATATGTATTTTTTCCAATATTGATTTTCTTAAAATTCCATAAAAAGGTATTTATAAATGTTCCTAGAAATTCGCAATTTTCTAAAAAATACTATGAAAAAAAAGATTACGTCTTTTTGAAAATTTTGATCGGTGTTTTTATAAAAAGTTGGTTTTCATATAAAATTATAAACTTAATAATTATTTATTAAATATATTTGAGATGAATTTCAAATTAATAATTCTTTTCTCCAAATAACGGTGTAAAATTATTGTTAATATATTCTTAGTGTTTTAGAATCAAAAAATCATTACACTTTTTTTAGATATTACCTCATTTGATAAAACCTCCCCGACAACTCAAACATGAGAATAACCCGACCAGAGCCCCACTAGTTCTCATCCAAGGCCTGAAGATTACCCGCACGGAAATTAGTGAACAAAAAGCCCAGCTAGTCCCCGATTAGTCCCCGACTGGGTACTTTGTTAAAATTAATAACCCGACTAGCCCCCGATTAGTGCCCGACTTGTAATAGGGCCAAATGTGGTTATTTCCACACGGGATCTTTTCAGTTGAATTTTCATTTCTTTGAAATTTGTAAACACTAATTTTTCTAGCTAAAATTGTAACTATTATATTTTTTTTGCAAATATATAGTTTAGTTGAAAATGGAAGGAAAATAATCTTTTGCGTTAAAAATGTAATTATCTGGTTAAAACTTAATTTCTTTAGTTGGAGATTCATCATTGCATTTAAAATTTCACTTGCGCAACGGAAACGATTTCATTGAAAATTAATTTTTTGAAAAATTATGAAAAGTTATAAAAAATTATACCTAAAAGAATCTGGAGATACCAGGAAAGAACATAGAACTTTCACGAAATTTTGTTCCAGGGTTAGAGTAGACTGGCAGTCCATGACTCGTCCTCACACCTGTTTCAGGACGAGATCGAACGCACGGCTTGGCCCGTTTACTACTAGCCTGGCGGCCATTGGCGGGTGTAAATGTGTGTTTTTAAGGGGGGGGGGGGTGAGGAATTCGAAGATATTACAGCTGGGATTCTTAATAAGAATGTTCTCAATAAGAGCGCTTGACCTGATCCGTGAATCGAGCAGTATCCCCACTACCGTGCTTGTTTAGAATGTCACCAGATTCATTTCAAGGCTTTTCAGTAAAAGCGTTCGGTGAAGTGTGATTATTAATGTCTTTGTAGTTTTGTTAACGCGGCGATTAAAATAACAATAATAAAAAGCTTATTGTTTTTCATTTATCGTCCGTGCAATCGTATTTAACAATAGCTACTTTCGATTTTAGTGTATTTTTCCAGAAAGATCAAGGAGAGTCGAAGCGCTCTTATTGAGAGACCCGCTAATATTTCGAGCGAGCGATCTTTTCGGTAGAGAGTGGGAGTCTGCCGTATTCTGTGAGGAAGAGTCGTGGATTGCCAGGATAGGCACGTTGTAATGAAAAAATTACACTTTCTTATTGAAAAAATTTACTCTTACCTTTAAGAATTTTTAGGCAAAACAAGCCGAGCTTTTACCATATAATTTCGTTGGTAAAAAATTAATCGGTATATGAAAAGGTCCCAGAAGTTACCATAATGTCAAAGTAAACGCCGCTGGTGCATTTTTCTTGGAAGCGCATTTACTTTTCTCGTAGTTCCTTAACTTTCCTCTTTCTTTTCTGTTTCTCTATTTTTTTCTTTCCTCTTTCTTTTCTTTTGCATCCTTTGTTTGTCACGTAGGAAAGGTGAAGTCACCTCCTATTCTAGGCGCTTAATCTCATTTGCACTTTACCGAGGCTTCTGCCCGAGCTTTCTTCGCCAACATCAACTTCAAGACACTGGTGAAAACATATCGACCAATCTTTCTATGGTTTAAAGTAGAAGCTTTCACTAACAGTACATTAAATACTCTCGGAGAAAAATACTAGCTGTTTTGAAAGCGAAAAGTAAGGAAGAAAAAATGTTAAATGAGGAAGTGTTCAAATACGTTGAAGTATAAAGTAGTAGTTTAAAACATATTAATTAACAGGGCTTACAGTGACTTATTTAATATAAAGATACTAGTTATAGTCAGTATTTATAAAAGAAATATCACTTGAGTCACTTCTTTCAATAAATCAAAAAAGAGAATCCAATGATTACAGAATTTTATTGCACTTTTTGTTAATTCTGAGGAATCATTTTAAATTCACCCTAAATTCTCTGGGATTACCTTGAAGTTCACCGAATTAAGTGGATGTTTTTAAAATTTTCAATTTTTCTTTGACAGTCCTGCAAAGTCTTGAATTCACCTTGAAATCTGATGAAATTGATCAGATTCTTATTTACTAATTCTATTCACTCTCATTTATATGAATTGAATAGAATTTTATTAAAAATTTTTTCTTCTATTTACTTGAAATATTTTTTATTTATTTTGATTTCGTATAAATTCAACTGAATTTTCTTGAATTTCCCGGAATTCTTATAAATTTAATCTAATTTTATTGAAATCGAATACAAAATTTTTGGGATTTTTTTCCGTTCATTTAATTTGATTTGTACTTCACCCTGCATCATTTTAAATTATTTTAAATTCTTATAGATTTTCTCGAATTTGGCCTAAATTACTTTAAATTTAGTTATTTCAATGAATTTTATTATATTTCTTCCTCATAGAGGAATGTTTTTTTAATTGTTTTCAATTCACTTGAAGTTTTCTGAATTTCATCAAATTCTTCTCATTTTTCTTAGGTTTTTCTAAATTCACTCAAATTTCATTTAATGGATTAGATTATTTGTTTTTAAAAAGGGTTTGTTAATTTACTTAAATTCTGGTTAATTCTTCCCTAATTCTATCCATTTCGATTTTACTGTATTCAAGGAAATATTTTGCATTTTCTGTATATTTTTCTTTTGAATTCTTATAAATTCAATAAATTCTGTTCAGTTAAATGGATTTTTTTAATTCTTCCTGAAGTCTTTTCAACTTACCTTGAATTCTTAAGAATTTCATCGAATTCTCATTTATTCCCTTGCTCTTTTGAATGTACACTACATTTAATATATTCTATTAATATTTCCAATTTTTTTCGAGTTTTAATGAATTTAATCGAATTCTGATGGGTTTCCTGAGACTTTTCTAAATTTCCCTGAATTCTATTTAATTCTTTTATTTTTTTTATTTTTCAAATTTTTTCAATTCACTTAAATTCTATTGAATTTGACCTGAATTTTGTTTCATCCCATTTCACTCAATTCGATAGGAATTTTTTGATTTTTTAAATTTTGGTTGGTTATATTTCTTGATATTCTGGTGAATTTCATCAAAGTCTCTAAAATTCCCTTAGATTATTCTAAATTTACACCAATTTTACACAACTTCGTGGAATGTTTAGGTTAAATTTTCTAACTCATTTAAATTCATTTCGAATTCACCCTGAACTCATTCAACAGCTTATTTACTTATTCGGATTTCTCTTGATTTTTCTAAACTATCGCTAAATTATATTTAACTCACATGTATTATTCGAAATTCACTCAGAAATTCACTAAATTCTATTCAGTTAATTAAATTCCTTAAATTCTTATAAATTCACTCCGATTTTTCGGAAATTACTGGAATATTTTTGATTTTTTGTAATTCACTTGAATTTTGTTTAAATTCACCTTGAGTTTTCAATGAATTTTGTGGAATACATCTTATTTTCCTTCAAATGCTCTTAATTTACTTAAATTTAATTTAATTTAATTGTTTTATTCTTTTGAATTTATCCTGGACTCTTTAAAATTAACTCAAAGGCCCTTAAAAATAATTTGAATCAAGAAGAACATTAGTCAATTTTACTCACTTTTGGATTAGAAATAATTAACTTTTGGTTACTTTTTTGGTTGAAGTGGGTTACTTTTTCACTTTTTTCAAATATATTAGGGTGTGCTACTTCTGTTACTTAATACTATAAATTTTTATGAACCCCACTTGCTGAAAAGGAACCCAAAACGATATATGAGCTCTAAATGATACCACACTTGGGGTTCTAAAGGACCTCAATTGTAATTGAGCCCAGTTCTAAAGAACCTATTTTTCGGTTTGCCCACTTAGATAATATTAATGACTTGATAAATATCATTTTCAAGTGTTGTAGCAAAGTTGTCAATATAAAAGCATATTCATATGCAAGAAACTTTTCTTCTCAGGTCATCGGTCGATAACTGTAAATCGATTCCTAACTTACCAGCCCTACTTTTCAAGCGTTTTGTTTGTGAAATCGTCTTCATTTTCTATTTAAGAGGGCACTCAACGAACCCTTTTGGTTCTCTACAGGTATCTATTGGAGCTCATGTTCTAAATGATACCAACTTTTATTTGAGCCGCAACTTTAGTGAACCCCCAGTTTTTTTCTGTGCTCTGTAGCGAATAGAAATTGTTGAAACCTCAATACATAATTAGTTTTCTCGGCAGTAAATGAAATTCTGGACGTACAATAAAGTGGCTTTTAGAAACTTTAATTTTATTCGTTACTTTAATTCTTGACATTGTCAAAGTAATTGATGTATACCTAAATAGTCCTTATGAATTCTTGCATTTGATTCATGATCTTGATGTAAGAAACGTTAAAAGAACTCTAATAAGATTAAGAATAATTACAGAAAAAAATTAATCATAATAATCTTCAAATTCATTAATTTATTCACATTTTCTACATTAAAGATCCTGTGTTTTGTCTATTTATTCGAAGAAATTATTTCTTTGGAAGTCAATTCTTTGAAACAAAGAAATGTTTCTTGGCCTGCGAATATGGGATAATTAACTCAAGGGATTGATATCTTTTAAACTGAATTTAACTCATGTTCTCATTCAAATAAATATTTCTATATTAATTCATTGATGCGTGAATCAAATCTTTTGGTCTTATTGTATCAAGTAAATATTAAAACAACTAAAAGCGATCTCAATTAAGTGAAAGAGATATTTCTTTAAAATTAAGAAATATTCGTTCGACCATATTCTGCTCATCATTTCTTTGTATCAAAGATTTTTTCTTGAACTGAAATAAGTTTTTTTCAGTGTAGTGTATCATGTCTTATATTGCATATTCATTCATAAGTAAATAATTCTCTATGTTAAGCTCACTGTTGATAGAAACAATTTATTTTGCTTAATAGTCCGGGAGCGGGCAATGCTGCCGTATGCAATAATATGTCCAAGGATAAAAAGGTATGATTCTTATGTATTTTGAGCCGGTGAATCCGAATATACGCGGCGTTTTTTCGAAAAAGTGGTACGTTTTGTTTAAATCGCAATTGTTTAAACAAATTATGAAAAAATGACTTTTTCGATCTGGACATTTTTTTTTAGATAATATGGCCCATTTTAAGACGAAAATGTTCCTTGTAACTTTTTCGTAAAATGCATATTTCAAAAGTTATGAATTTTCAAAGGTTGAAA
>NC_046659.1:87553688-87554501 GCF_010883055.1 Belonocnema kinseyi | reverse complement strand
AAATATTGAATAGGCTACAAATTATTAACGGTCAAAGTTGGTGAAAAATGTCGAATTTTCAACCTTTAAAAATTCATAACTTTTGAAATATGCATTTTACGAAAAAGTTACAAGGAACATTTTCGTCTTAAAATGGGCCATATTATCTAAAAAAAATTGTCGAAAAAAAAATTCGAAAAAACGCCGGGTATATTCGGATTCAGCGGCTCAAAATACATAAGAATCATACCTTTTTATCCTTGGGCATATTATTGCATACGGCAGCATTGCCCGCTCCCGGACTATAAGTGTTTTGAAGTATGAGTTTTAAAAAACTATTTATTAATTCTAGAATAAGCAATTTAGGAAATATTTGTTCTTAAAGATGATTTTTTCATGTTTCTAAAACATTTTTTTTTAAATCACCGACCATTTTTCAGAATCTGCATTAGTCATGCGATTTTCATAAAATGATTTTCATAAAATTGGTTTTTTTTAAATTCTTGTGAAAAGTAAACTATGAAGAAAACGCAAGCGATATCCATTTTAAATAACTGTTTTTGGCGTTGCTCAATTCAAATACAGTAATATAATTTCTAAATTCAAAATGACTGATACATTATGTGAATTCAAAATTTAATTTAAAAATGTCGGTTTCGCTAAGAGAGTATATTTTTTCGAAACCAGGAAAAATCGCGAGTTTTTACCGCGAGAACCGGGAGATAGGAGATGTACGAGAATTATAAAAAATCTCAAATTTTTCAACATAGGTGCAGAGCTCGTACAAAAAAAAGGGTTTTGTAGTTCATTAAGACCTTAATTATGTCGCTGACC
>NC_046659.1:87543454-87553676 GCF_010883055.1 Belonocnema kinseyi | reverse complement strand
CCCCCCCCCCCCGCCCTTTATACTTTCCCTCCCGTATTCTTCCTGCACCCCCTACTCCCTCTCCCGTCACTTCGCCCATACGTCACTCACCCTTATTTCTAATAATTTCACATACTTTCACCTCATCAAATGACTTTCTAAAACGTAAATTTCTGCAAGCAGGAAGAGAAATTAAATAAAACCTGCTCCAGTATTTCATTGGTCGGGAAGCCAGCCGCGAGAGGACCGCCAAAGACTCAGCACGTCCGGAAATTTATTATGAAATCACGTAGAGAGGAAAGCGCGACTGCAAACGGAAAGAGAAGCAAGTGGCAAGACGCGTGCGACGAAGAGCGAGAAAACTAGGAGTTGAAAGAGAATGAAAGGAGAGAAGGAAATAGTGGCAGCACGACAGAATTTAATAACAATTTCTCAAATGAAAATTAGGCGCTTTCAACTGGGTTAGCTGCTCGACTCTGCCTCTACTGTGCCTCGCCTAGCCTGCATTTTATTTAATATTGGCCCGGTTACCAGGTTAAATTGTTGGGCGGAGAGTTGGGCTGAAATTTGCATCTTAATCGGACCCTATTACGGTAACGTCGTTGCATTGGGAAGGGCAACGACGGTCGCCAAAATACTGTAATGCAAAAGCGGTTTGACGCTTCGCATGCCTCGATCGGTCCGAACTGGATAATCGAACCGATTCACCCGTGAATACACCCCACTGATTGACTCCCATTGTTGCCTCTCTCCCGAACGATCATGCATCGCTTCCGCCACGAACTGCTTCCGCTTTCGAAAGTTTACTCTTACTTCGGACAAAAGGTTCCAAAGAATTCAAAATATAAAATCAAAATGTCATACTCATAGAGCGTGGGCTGCCAAAGCTTCAATTCTCTTCTATGTTTACCACTTCTGATGACATGTTTCAAAAGAAAATAATTTGTTATATCAGCATGCTTGCTACCTAAATTTTTTGCAATACCTGAGTAAAACAAAATTTCCCTTGTTAGTAGAAAAGTAAGGGGGCTTTTAATGCAAGATTCCTATTAACGACATGTTCTCGATATCGAGACCATTCCAAAGCTTAAGTTGTTCGTGTCCATACTAAGTTTATAGTATATTCTCGATGATTGTTCAAAATAATTTTGCGCGAATATAAAGAGATGAATTTGAGTAAAAAACCTTAAGGTTATTTATTATCTCAATTAAGCATTTCGCGTAAACACATTGAAGGTTATATTTTGATTTTTCCTTGCACCTTTTATGCATTGAATAAAGAAAAGAAGGAATTTTTAATTAAATGTATAATTTATAAAAAAAGCAATAAATCATCCTTCTTTTTCTCATAGCTATATGATGAATTAGAAAAATGCAACGCGACAAATAAAGATATAACCATCAAAGTGTTCATGCAAAATGCTTAATTGAGATAATAAGTAATCTTGAAGTTGTTCACAAAATTCGGTTCTTAGGATTGTGAAATAGCATTTTGTAACATTATCAAAAATGTTGTAGAAAGTTAACACGGACACGAACCACTCAAGCTGTGGTATCATCTCGATGTAGCTAACGGGAATGTATGAAAAAAATACCCCCTTAATTACTTAATAATAGAATCAGAGGAAGATCCTAAGTAAATGGTAGCAGATCACAACAAGATAAGTGACATTTTGTTTTAAACTTTTTATTTGCGTGGGTTCTGACATAACCTCAAAAAACCTCGTAAAATTATTTTTCGAGTCCGGGGTTAGACCATGTTTATTATATGTTTTTTAAGGTCGCTGAATCCGAATCCATAGTCTAAAAAGCTCCAGCAGGTCAAATCTTTTTTGCCAAAAGCCCTTGTAAGGTCTATATGATGTACATAGGGTTAATGGGTTGAAATGATTTTTATTTAATATACGGTTAATGTCATATCATTGAAGCATTAAATAGTTAAGATTACGAGGGATTTTAAAGGTTATGTCGAAAATCTGATATGCTGAGGGTTTTTGAGTCTCGGATTGGGATTCAACGATGCCAAAAATATATAATAAACATAGCCTGACCCTCGGGCTCGACAAAAATTGTATTGAGGTTTTTGAGGATATGTAAGAACCCTGACGTACTGGGGCTTTTGGACCTAGAATTCGGATTCAGCGACCCCAAAAACATATAATAAACATGGTCTGACCCCCGGGCTCGAAACCAATGTTTTATGAGATTTTTGAGGTTATGTCAGAACCCTGACATGCTGGGGGTTTTTCGACTTTTTCCAAATAGCTAAATTTCTAACCTAGAAAGAGTACTTTTCAATGAAGAATATGAATTTTCTAGCAATATACGAGTTCTCTATAAAATACCTAAATTTATAACCAAATAGATTAATTTGTAATGAACAAGATTAATTTTCAAATTAAATAGAAGATCTTTAACCAAATGTTTAAGTTTTCAAGCTAAAAAGTATATCTTTTATAAAAAAAGATAAATTTTCAACGAAATATTTGAATTTTCAACTAAATATTGATTCGTTCAATTTTCCGTTAAAAAAATTAATAGATTTTTCTAGAAAGTTATGTATCTCGTATCAGATAGACGATATTTCTACCAAATAGTTGAATTTTTTACCTAGAAAGCACAAATTTTTTACCAAAAAAAAAAAAACAACAGAAAAACGAATTTCTATCAAAATAGTTAAATTTTTAAATTAATCGTTTGATTTTGAACCATATAGTTACATTTTATACAAAATTATTAAATTTTCAAGTCCCAAAGACGAATTTTCTACAAAATAAATGAATTTTCAACCAAAAAATATGAACTTTCAACAAATAACTTATCGACGATCAAAAAGTTGAATTTTCATAATGTTATACAATAGTTTAACTTAAAACTATAGAGTTCATTTCTCAAACGATAAAAAGTTCTTGGCAAAACATGTAATACGTTCTATTTCAACAAAAAAAGATTTTAAGTTTGAATAAAACACAGTTGATTTAACAAAAATGATAAATTTTCAAGAGTATAGTTGAATTGTCAGTCAATTAAAGTTTCAACCGATGAGAATAATTTGCTACCAACAAAGCGAATTTTCAACAAAACAGCTCTATTTTCAGCCAAAGAAATAAATTTTCAAGAAAACTTTTTTACATGCAACCAAAGAATTGTATTTTCAACCAAGTACCTTAATTTAAAAAAAAGATTAACTTTAAACCAAAAATTTAATCTTTATATTTCCATTTCAAAAAATTAATTTTCATCCAAAAACAGAACTAATTTTTAAAAATAACTTTGCAACTTAAAAAATTAATGTTCAGCAAACTAGTTGAATTTTCAACAAATTATTTGCATTTCTTTTACCGAAAAAGACGAAACAGGAGAAAATAAGAATTTTTTTAAAAAGGGGGAAAGAGCTTTCGTATGCTCCCAAAGAAAATTAAATTTATATTTCATATTTAAAAATAAAAGGATGGGGGTTTCAACGAAATGTCACAAATTGTCACAAGAGGGAGGATGAGTGATAAATCACTGAAAATAGCATCACGTAATATGTGGACCTTCCTATGTAAAGTTCTTTAAAAATCTAATCCACCGGGTTTCACAGGGTGTTTACTGGATCGAAAACCGGAAAATGAAAAGGAATTTTATGAGACTAGGGAAAACCGAAAAATGATAAATGAATTCATTGTTTTGGCCGAATTTTACCAATTTTTAGAAGAAAAATGTATCCATCACTTGCGATATCACAAATTTAATATCACCTGATATAATGCAATTTGAAATAATTATAATATTAACATTGTTCCGAACTTTAAATTCAATTTTTAAGATTTTAAATGATGAAATAAGTAACTTTTCAATAAATAATTCTAACACCTGTAACATAAAGAATGTTTCTTTTATTTATTATATTCTTATATTTTATTTATATTCTTTTTTAATTCAAAGAGTTTGAATTATGAAATTTGAGATAACAAAATTTTAAGTTGTTCTATTATAATATGAATTAATTTATGATTTTTAAAACAAATTTGTAGATCGAATGTTAAAAACTGAACGATGATTAATTTAGCGAGAACATGCTGAATTGGTTGAAAATTAAACAATTTACAGATTTGAACGTTAATAATTGAATTGTTACAATGTAAAAGCCTTTAGTTGTCTAACGAATGTTGTTATTTAAAATAATTTTTTTCTTGATTAAAGCGGCCACTCTGTGTTGCAGGGATTTGTTTGAAATTGCCTTTTTAAAGTTGTAATCAAAATAACTAATAACACAAATTATAACTTTTCCGCTTTTTTCAGAATACGCATATCTCGGGCACATGCTTTCATTTTTGTCAAAATTTGAAAATGAGATTTTTCATCGCGATTTGAAGACACTTTTCGAAAGCACCTCAACATCCCAGAAGTCGGTTAACCTTTTTTTTTACTGATTATTTCATTTTGTATCGCTGTCCTATGTAGATTTGAACACTGTAAAAAAGTGTCAACTTGCTATCATCACCTTGGGATTATATTTATTCGTAAAGGAAGGTTCTTTGTAATGAAAATGTATGGTATCGCGCTTTAGAAATACTTTATTTCGAAAGTATATTCGTTTTTATTTTAATAGAAAATTCGATTTTCTATCATTTTTTTTTCTCACCTCAAAAAATGTCTATTTTATCCCGTAAAATTTCTTAGGAAAGATCTGTTTTTGAACTGTCTAGAGAAATAAATTTCGTATTGCACAAATTTGGGAAAAATGAAGTGGGACTTTTCTAGACCGAAGAAAACAAAGAATAAAAACAGATTTAGGTAAAAATGCTGGAGGTAATCTCGGAATGAAAAAAATTGAGGTCAATAAGGGGGAAATAAAAAGTTAGTGATCTTTTATTTCACCCTTGTCTATATTAATTTTTTGCTTGCCAATATTACCTCAGCAATTTTAGCTGAATCAGTTTCACCCTTTGTTTTTTCTGTGGAGTTCGCATGTTCGAAGATAGTTCTTCGTCAGCAGAACGTGTTTTTAATTTTATAAGTCTATTTTTATCTGGTATCTGAAGTACCTGTACCTGCAATACATGTACCTGAAGATACTATACCTACATTACCTGTACCTGCAGTACCCGTAATTGAAGTACCTGTGTCTACAGTACCTGTACCTCCAATACCTGTAGTACGTTTTCGTGGATTTCGTGGACCTTTATTCGAAATTCAAGCAAAACTTGTTTAGATGTCCCAATCCCTGATTACTTTGACTCTAGGGTCTATTATATATTACAAGCCTAAACCGTAAAACTAAAGAAAAAATAGTGCGAAGCAGTAATAATTTTGATAGAGGAAAACAAAAGCCGTCCGATCGTAGTAATAACGATGGTTGTATTGGAAAACACTAAATATTGCCCGCTGTCCCGCAGCTCTGTTGCATGTCATTCATTTTATTGGAGAGTATGTGTGAGAAATGGCGGAAAGAGTCAGCCAAAGGGATTTTCAGGATTCTGGCTTGCTAGCGTGCAAGCACAGATTTAACCGGAATCACTATATACGAAATTGTGATAAATCATAGAAATTAATTACACTGTCGCACATAAATAGAATATTAACTGACTGCGACAAAATGTAAGCATTAGTTCTCTTTGCATTGTCTCCTTCACACCGGCAAACCATCATGTTTATTTTCTCGCGGTATTGTACTTCACGAATAGTTACAAAATCATTCTGCCCAGAAAAAGTTTTATAAAAATAGAGAAATAAAGATTTTTGCATATTCCAAATTGTGTGAAAAACATTTTTCTCTGTGCTATAAAATGTAAATGCAGATTGGACATGGACTATGATAATTTATTCGAATAAATAAATATATTTCTGTATTTCTGCAGAGTCTTGCGTTAGCAAGCATGATATCCATTATTTAGAATATAAAAAAGATATGCGAAAGAATAGAAAAACAGGCATATAATACATTTTAATCTGCAAAGGATATTACAATCTTTCAGGATTTTCTTTGAATTCGAGTGACAACATTCAGTCCCCTATTTTCTATCCCCCCCCCCCTATTTTTACCAAAATTCCTCATAATTCCTATATTTAAAAATGTTGACTATTTTTACTTCCTTGTTGCCTTTCTTTTCTTCCATAACGAAATCATGAGTCGCTTAGAGACACTATGATCCAAAGAAAATTGTCGACGATCTGCGCAAAAAAAGTAGAACAAACTGTCTAGCATGATTGATTCAACATTGTCGCCAACAAGAAAAATATATTTTACACTTAACGTAACAATATATATAGAAAATTTCGCAATCCCCTGAGAATATATTCTTGGTATAAAGTTAGGTTAAAAATAACTTCATCTTTAACTGGATTCATGAAATGGACCGAGAAAGGGCTATTGATTATTGCAACAGAGGAAATAGCATTTTTCTTATTTTTTGCTTCATAAGTCAGTACAGCATGCGCAAGACATTCAATTTCCGTAGATTTATCCTAGCTAGGGAAAGCGGTAAGCACACTGGGGAATTTTTGTGCATAAATTTGATCTTAAGGATCTTAAGGGCCAGATTTGGATTCAGCAGCTCAAAATCCATAAGGGTAACCTAATCACTTGTCTCGTGCAGTCAAATTTTTTGTATGGCCTGTGTGACGAGAAAATCCCTAGGCTTTTCCCTATTTTTTGAATCTAGGGGAAGACTGAGACGTGTAGGACAAATTCTGAGGCCATATTCGGATTCAGCGGCTCAAAATCCATAAGGGTAGCCTAGTCATTGTCTCGTGCAAACAACTTTTTTTTGTGGGCCTGTGTCATCAGAGTTCAAAGATGAAATTTTTTTTTTAAATTACGCTTTTCGGTTTGCTACTGACTTTTTTTGCATTTCACTCCAAAAACTGTTATTTGAAAAAAAATCACGCAAGACTTTTAAGTTTAATTTTCAACCTAAAAAGATAATTTTTCAACGAAAAATGTAATATGTCATATTTAAACAAGAAAAGTTTTTACCTACAAATAAAAAACGATGAGTTTAACTAATATAAACCAACTGATGCTTTTTCTAAAACAAAAACTTTACTTTCTATATTTTCAAAATTTCCCGCTATTGATACAAAGTTTCTACAAAATAATTGAATTTTTAACAAAAAATTTAATTTTTAACCAAAAAGAACAAAGAACAATTTGTACAGAACTAGGTGAATTTTCAAACAAAAAAGATGAAGGTTCAACTAAAAGGATAATTTCAACATTAAACAAATTTATTTGTAAAGTGCGAAAATAAATTTAAATTAAACTCTTCTATTTTTAAGCCAAAAAGAGGAATTTCCAACAAAAAAGTTGAATTTTTAACCAAGAAGTAGGAATTTTTAATCAACACGTTGAGTTTCAACAAAATGATTTAATTTTGAACCAAATAATAAAATTTTTAACTAAAAATTGAAAAGTAGTCTTCTCAATAAAAAAAGACCTTTAAGTTGGTAATCGAGAAAAAGAGGGCAATAGGGAAACAACTGCAGCCGGCGATAAGCAAATAGGAATTTTTTGAATTTATAGGCGCTGGTATTTTTGAATGAAAAAAATCCCCTATTTTTCATACAGCTATATTCCTGAACGACTGTGATCCCAGATATTTTGGAAAACGCTAAAAAGAACAAAATGGTCATGACAGGATATTTGAGATTGCAAAAAATGACCAGAATTTGTGGTGCTCATTCTCACGGAATCTAAATCATCATATACGTTTAAACTGTTATCGGATAAACGCTTGATTTACTTTATAGACATGTACCTAACTGGAAGTTGTGGTTACGCAGCAGGTACAGTTCCATTGTTGGTTTGCGCGCTTCGAGTGAAGTATATATTCATATACATCGAATTAGTTTAACAATTGATCCACTTCCGTAATGAAAGTCACACCCAGTTCAGTTTAGTAGACGGTGTGGCTGTAATTATTTCTAACCATTCTTGCGGAATATTTCGCGCTAACGAACGAGAAACCTTGACAAGTGACATGAATGCCGATTTTTCTAGGTCACATTGTGCTTAAATGGTAAATTAATATTAGTCTGTATAATTAATTATAACTCATACATTCACGCATTCTAATCCTTTGTTTGTTATGCAAGCGCCAAGCCTTGATTATTCCAAAGTTACGTACATTTATTTCCATATGCAAATTTCAAGCTGACATCCACTGATTTCAGTTTTTAAAAAGTTCAGTCAATATTTTTAGCTTAATAACAGGATATGAGCGCTTCAGGGAATCTGGGCGTTTGTCGGAAATGTTGTGCACCCTCAAAAATACGGGAAAATTCCGAAAATTCGTGACCAGATCCAGGAAATCTGGGACTATACATTTATATTATTATTATAAAATTAACTATAACATGACGCAGCCTATAGTTTGGTCTATTAATGCTAGAATAACAAAAGTCTTTTGAATTTTATACTTTTAAAATGTATGCATAATTTTTTTCAAATCAATCTCTCTATGAATTACACCTATCAAATGGAAGCTCTCAACGTTATAAACAATTTTTAATTAAACGCGTTAAAATATGAAATATAATTTTTGAATTTTATAAATTCAACAATTGAACGATTTTTTAAAAATATAAATGTTGAAAATATGTATAATATTTATGTATAGTATTTAAAATTAAATAAGTGTCTAATTACACAGCCACACAAAAAAAAGTGTACGAATCTGGTAAAAAGACACACGTATTCCTATGGATTTTGGGGCGCTGAATTCAAATTCGGTATCAAAAATCACCCGTCATGTCATGGTTGAGCCATAACCTCAAAAAATGACGAAAAATCGTGCATTGAGGCAAATAAATTTCAAAATAATGCCAGTGATGCAATTTTTCACTTTAAAAACATTTCGACAACTGTGAAGGATCAACCCTTGCCCGATATCAACTTATTTAACATAACTTTAACCAACAGAACCTGACCTCACCTAACCTGAATTAACAGAAATGTATTGAACTACACGTAAAGCTCTGGAAGCATATTTTCCCAGTAGCAAATGTGTGCTACATCGAATGGGTCAACTCGAGCCTAACCTAGAAATAAATCTAACCTAGCCTAAACTAACCTAACCTGACCTCACGAAACACAATTAAACTGATTGTGTTGTCCCTTTGTGTTTGCGGTACCGTTTGAATCAGCTTGAGTTTAACCTGCAAAGAGGTCAAACTTATCCTAACCTAAAAAAACCAGACCTAACCTAACCTAACTTAACTTCACGTAACACAATTAAACTCATTGTGTTGTCCCGTTGAGTTTGCGGTACCGTTTCATTCAGCTTCGGCTTAACCAACATAGAGGTTTAACCTATCCTAACCTAACAAAACCTGACCTTACCCAACCTAGCCGAATGAAATGCAACCACACGTGTAGCTATGTAAGCGTACGGTTCTCAGTCTTAAATGTGTGCTATGTTTAATAGGTTAATTCGATCTTAACCTACAAATGAAGAAAAAAGGACACCTTATAGCAGGCAGAAAATAGACTGAAGTAGGTCTATAAATCAATTTAATTACGATAATAAGCAAGATAAAATATAAAGTTTATATATAATATAATATATTATATATAATATATATTAAGTTTAAGAAAAGCAGAGAAAAAATTTTCGAATAAAACTCTTATTCATTTGCTTGTTCAAGTTACAGTTCTAAATTTTAATTGATACAAACATTGTCAGGTTAATTGAAATGGGGTCAATTCTACCTGTAGTTCTAAGTTTCTTCAAATGAGTAATTTGTGTCTAAATTTTTAACCACCTGTACTACAATGAAATGAATGTTATTGTGTTACAGCGGGAACACTTAAGTTAAGTTTTGTTGCGTTAAGCAAAATTTCGTTAGGTTCTGTTAAGTTAGATTCATTTGTAGGTTAAGATCGAGTTAACCTATTAAATATAGCACACATTTAAGACTGAGAACCGTACGCTTACATAGATACACGTGTGGTTGAATTTCATTCGGCTAGGTTAGGTTAGGTCAGGTTTTGTTGGGTTAGGATATGTTAAACCTCTATGTAGGTTAAGCCGAAGCTGAATGAAACAGTACCGCAAACACAACGGGACCACACCATGAGTTTAATTGTGTTACGTGAAGTTAAGTTAGGTTAGGTTAAGTTAGGTCAGGTTTTTTTTAGGTTAGGATAGACTTCACCTCTTTGCAGGTTAAGTCCAAGCTAATTCAAACGGTACCGCAAACACAACGGGACAACACAATCAGTTTAATTGTGTTTCGTGAGGTTACGTTAGGTTAG